>NW_016108109.1:451114-500314 GCF_001604975.1 Cebus imitator | reverse complement strand
TTTTGAGGCTGGAGAGCAGTGGCACGATCCTCCCGAGTTCAAGCAATTATCCTGCCTCAGCCTCCCGAGTAGCTGGGATTACAGGCACCTGCCACCACACCTGGCTAATTTTTGGTATTTTTTGTAGAGACAGGATTTCACCATGTTAGCCAGGATAGTCTCGATCTCCTGACCTCATGATCTGCCCTCATCGGCCTCTCAAAGTGTTGGGATTACAGGCGTGAGCCACCATACCTGGCCATTACCTCCATTTTATAATGAAGCAAACTGAGGCACAGAAAGGTTAAGTAAATAGTGCAAGGTCACACAGCCAATAAATGGCCTCACCAGTGCCCTGTGCTGTCTCTTCAGCCCCTGTCATTCAGTGGAGGGTCTTGGCTGGTGGGGTGCAAGCAAGCATGTTCAAAAGCCAATCCGTTCTCCTCCTTGTCTGCTCATCTCTTGGTCTAGGCACAGATTTGTCATGCTGTGAATCACATGGACTCGCCCTCATGTTCAGGCTGCTTCCTTTAAGGCTTTTCTTCATGGTCTTAATAATGATCAGAGTGACGTGATCATTCAAAACATGCCATTGGGGTACTTGAGCCCCTTTGAGGAATGTAATAAGGGATGACAGCGCCACTGCTCCCCCAACCATTGTCTCTGCAATGTTACATGCTTGGAGACTTGGGGGCAGGAGGCAAAGAAGACCCCACCTCTGCCCTCAGAGTCAGCTTGTGGTTAAGTCAGAGGGAAACTGAAGTCCTAGAGGTTGGGACATAGCTAGAATCACAGAGGGTGTGATTAGTAGTTGGTACAGGGTCAAGGCTGGGTCCCCGTCCTCACCCCCACCAGGGTCAGGCTCTGCCCAGCCCCAGCCCCGTGCCACTTGTTCCTGGAGGGAACAGTCACCAACGGGCAGACATGGATCATTTTCTAAAAGTCCCTTGAATGGAGACAGGAGTGAGCAGTTTGGGAACAGCCCACCCCAGAGGTCAGGGTCACATTTTGGGGTAGCGGTGTCCAGCTTTGCCCACATCTAACATGGTGACTGTGCCTGCTGCCATGCCAGATGTCTCCAGGAGACGGCGGTCAGCCTAGTGGCCAGGGCAGGACTGATCTGCTGCCCGCCCCCTCGGACAGGGATTTGACACCCAGGAAAATAATTTCCTGGTAAGGAGATTAGAAGGCATCGCCCACTCTCAGGAACAGGATGGGGCCCAGGTGAGGCAGAAGAGGAACAGTGGGAGGGGCCAGGGGGCAGGCGGGGTCACGGGAGGAAGTGTCACTGTCAATCAGGGCACTGACCCATCTAATCCAGCCTCCCGGCTCTCCTGATCCCAGGGACAGATGCCGGGTAAAAAGGTGCAAACTCGGCAGGCCCAGCCCTCACTGCAGGCCTGCAATACGGGCCCCTCTGTGGAGAGTCGGCTTGATCTTGCCAAGAGATAAGCTATCCAAAAGACATTCTCTGCAGCTCCTATGCACTTCCGCTGCACCTCATGTGCAGAGCTGCAGTAAATAACAGCAGGTACAGCACATTCTCTTCAGTCAGGGGGAGTCATGCACTTGGTGGAGGCTATGATAAGAGTTGGGGAACTTCCAAGAACTTCCCTCAATGGCAAGGTCTCATTCATTCATTCAAGAAGGATTTCCTGATCTAACACGTGCCAGGAGGCGATGAGCTCATCATCCTGAAAAGGCATGGTAGGTACCTGCGTAGGATTACACCACCACCATCCATCCATCCGTCCATCTGCCCATCCATTCCAGACTAGGCTCCCAGATTGGCCAGTCACAGACTTAAAGAGAAGTGGCCAGAAGCCTCACTCACATCCCATCCAGCACCCTTGTTGAGCCATGAGCTCAGGATGCAATTTACATCTTGATGAGGGGCTCTTCTTCATGCAGTGCTCTTCAATCCAACCCTATGCACGTTTTAAATTTGAGTCACTTATGTCGGGAGACTCCTTGGGCCCTGAAGATGCTAACAGAGAGGTGGCCAAGCTGGGCTTGAGCACTGAGGTACCTGCGAAGAAGAAGACACTATCAAGGAGACCAGCAGTGTGCTGGGGGCAGCAATGCCAAGCTGCAAGAGGCAGGTGGAGGGAAGCAGAGATGTCCAGCAGCCAGGGCCCAGCCCTTCCTGTTCATTTGGATTTACCAGTGGGTTGTGTTTTGTGACATAAGTGTTTTGAAGACAGTATACCAGTAGGTCTTGATCTTTTAAGCAGATTGCCACTTTGTCTTTTCTTTGGGGCATTTAGCCCATTTACATTTAAGGTTAGTGTTGATGAGTGTGGATTTGATTCTGTCATCATAATCTTATCTAGTTATTTTACAGACTTGCTTATTGTATTAAACAACTGGTTTTGTTTTGTGGTTTCTATTTTGTCATTGGTTTGTGTAGTTCAGTGTGTTTTTGTAGTGTCTAGTAATGTTCTTCCTTTTTTCTATTTAGCACTTTCTTCAGCAGTTTTTGTAAGTTAGGCCTGGTGGTAACAAATTTTCTCAGCATTTGCTTATCTGAATAGTATCTTATCTTTTTACTTCTGAAGCTTAATTTGGTTGGATATAAAATTTTTGGTTAGAAGTTTTTTTTTAAGGAACATTGAATATTGAGGTTTAATCTCTTTTGGCTTGTAAGATTTCTGCTGAAACATTTGTTGTTAGTCTGATGAGCTTCCCTTTTGAGGCTATATGTGGGGTCCCCAGATGCCTGCTGATTAAACCTGCTCAATTGTCAGCAAATAGGGTTGTCTTTTCCTGAGAGGTTACTCACACCTCCCATGAATCTACTGTATACCAGAAAGCAACGGTAAATATTTGTGGATTAAAAACTCAGGGTTTGGCCTTTAAAATGTATACTGTTATGATCATTCTGCATCAGCTGTGTCTGGTATTGTCCTACAGGGATCACAAACTCAGATCTTTCATTACAGCCCAAGAGATAAAGGACACATAAATCTCTTAGAGTATGGAGACATTAGCTAATCACACTCCTTGATAATGATTAGACATGAAAGTGAGACCCAGGGAGAGAAGATAAAGAACGGGCTACAGTACAACATTGAAACTCTTATTCTCCTGAAGGGCAGCTATCATTTTTCTGTGCACCTTAACATAAAATGAATTTTACAATGCAAAAGTTGAGTAACCACATTTTTGTTAGACTCCCTAAATTCTAGTTTTATAAGTGATTTACAGTTAACTACCTTTTTCTGTATACTTTTCAAAGTTTTTTAAATGTTTTCAAAAATTAAAATTTTATTTTATTATTTGAGAGTAATTTTATTTTTTTATTTTTAATTTTAATAAAAATTGTACATATATGTAAGGCACATGTAATATTTTGATGCGAGCATACAATATATAATAAAGCTTGGTAATTGAGATATTCATCAGCTCAAACATTTATTCAAAAATTTTTTTTCAAGGCTGGGTTCTAGCACATTTATAATTTCTTTGTGTTGGGAACATTCCAAATCTTTTCTCTTAGCTATTTTGAAACATATTATGAATTACTGTTAACTAGTCACTCTATTGTTTTAACAAACTCTGGTCTGATTTCTCTCTCTCTTTCTTTCTTTTTCTTTTCTTTTCTTTCTCTCTCTTTCTCTTTCCTTTTCTCTCCCTTTCTTTCTTTCTCTCTCTCTCTCTCTTTATTTATTTATTTATTTATTTCTTCTTTCTTCTTTCCTTTCTCCTTTTTTTTTCAGACAGTTTTACTTTCTCACCCAGGCTGTAGTGTAGTAGTGTGACCTTGATTCATGTCAAGAAGCGCCTCCTGGTTTCAAAAGATTCTCATGTGTCAGCCTACTGAATAGATGGGATTACAGGCACATGGTACCATGCCAGCTAATTTTTGTATTTTTGATAGAAATGGCATTCACTATGTTTGCTAGGCTGTTCTCAAATTCTTTGCCTCAAGTGATCCACCTGTCTTAGCTTTCCAAATTGCTGGGATAACAGGCATGTGCCACCATGCCCAGTCAGGTATATTATTCTTAATTCTTAATAAGCATTTTTTCTAATAGTTGAGTTAATTTTTTTTAAAAAAGTGCAGAAATGCATTGCAACATAGATTTCTTTTGTTTTTCTCTACTAAATACATTTCCCAATACATGAGAAGAAGAAGAATAATCTATCTCAAATACATCATGGTAAGTGAAGAAAATCACATTGAAATGTGACAGAATGTAGCATTGCATAGGTAGAAAATGTTAATTATACCACAATAATGCAGTTTTTAAAAAATTAATAAAAGACAAATCAGTAGAAACAGATTCATGATTGTCTATTAATGAAAGTGGAGATCATTTTAAATCACACTTTTTTGGTTTTATAATAAAAAATATACTAGAAACATTGAATTGAGTGTGATATTATGCAGAAATCTTTTTAAAAATAGGCATTCTATAGACTAAGATTGCTAAATTAATTTCTGGAAACCAGTTAACAGAATCTGAAAACCAAATTAATTTCTTTTACAAGTAATGTAAAATAAAGTTCTTGTATTTGATTGCTAGGTCTGTTTGGTATATTTAGGTCAACAAATTGGTATATTTAGGTCAGCAAGTCTGTATAACTTTCTACTTCTGTCATTAGTATCTTTTTTTGTTTTATATTGTGGGATCTTTGTTAGGTACATACACATTTACAATTGTTATCTTATTGATAGGTTTACATTTCTTCAATATATGATGTTCTCCTTTGTCACTTGTAAGATTTTTGTCTTAACATATATTTTGCCACCCAGCTCTTTAGGTAGCTATTTGTCTAAAGTATGTTTAGGAATTCCTTTACTTACGGCCTAAGAGAACAACTAATGAGAGTCTCTTGCAGATAACATAAAGTTGAATTATATTTCTTTTTTAAACTATTTTGCCAATGTTTGCACTGTAATTGTCAGTGTGATTTATTTCTATTTGAAATAGTTACAGAAGATGGAGTTCTACCATTTTGCTACTTAGTTTTTGTATATCTTCTTCAAATCTATTCTATTTATTACTAACCTTTTTATTGTATTGATATTTTTCTATTCTACAGTTTTAATTCTCTTCTAAATTTCTTTTTTTGACTCTTTTTGTTTCAGTGATTAGGGATTTATAACTTATCTATTGAATATATGACCATGCATAAAAAAATTAATAGCATTTGAAATTTGGATTTATTAAAACAATTGATTCCATACAAATTTGTTTCTACAACTTATGTATTTCCATCTTATGTAATTATGCATTGCCTGAAATTAACACAGATTCATAAATACTTTTCTGCATTAGTCTTCTGAATCATATGCCAAGAATTTTAAAAGATAAGTTATAAAATAACAACATTTTAATGGTGGCTTTTTTTTACATGTTTACTTTTACAGGTATTATTTTTTAATAACACCTTGTTATTTTATAGTGTGGCCTTTTATTTTAGCCAGAAAGATAGCCTTTATCATGTATGGCAGAGACGATCTATTAATGACAAACTCTGGATAATTATTTTTTAAAGATAGAAATGTCTTGATATCTCTTTTGTCTTTGAAGAACAGTTTTCTGAAAATAGACTTGTTTGCTTTTTCAATTTTTATCTCTTTAATTTTTATCCTGCCATCTTGTGACTCTATGGTTCCTAGTACGATATTATCAGCGATTTTACTATGAAACCTTTGTATATGATGGAATTTTATTACTATTTTTTTATTAAAAAATCATTTCACAGGGAAAAAAAGTGATCCAACTCTATAGTCCAGAGGCCTTGCCGTGAACCAAAAAGAGATCCAGGGTCAGTGAGACTCTCACCAAGATAATTCCCAAATCCAACAGCTGCAGGAGGCACGAGGCAGAGAGAGGAGACAGCACATCTCCCACCACGGTTTCGGCACTGCGGCTGTGCAGGGAGGAGACAGCACATCTCCCACCATGGTTTCCGCACTGCGGCTGTGCAGGGAGGAGACAGCACATCTCCCACCACAGTTTTGGCATACAATGGGAAAACAGAACATGAATGGGAAGCTACAGAAGTATTAAAGGACAGAAGAATAGAAAAATAGGTGTAAGAGAAAAGAAAAGGAAATCAAAAGAAGTCACAACTTAGCAAGGCAAATTAAGGCCCACAGTTCCTAAGGGACTGAACAAAGCTGAGAATGTCCCAGAGATGGGGTATCACGAAGGGTGTGTTCTCATGGAAAACCACAATTTCAGCCCACACGCATCCCACCTCAAGAAAGGCTGAGTACCACGCCCAAATGTCATACTGCTCTTGCTGCTACTGGGTCATGTCATACAGAGGATTCTGTGGAGCTGCCAAAGCTTGGGATAACTCGCTCTCCTGCCCATAATTGCAGCCCTCTCCAACAGTGGGGACTGGAGCTGTAGCACAATGCAGAGGGCTCCAATCCCACCTGGTAATACAATGTGGAAGCTGCAGTAACAGCAGCGGTGGCAGCAGCTCCTGAGGTTGGCAACAGCTGTCTATTATAGGGATCGAGAGGTGGAGGTGATGTGACTGGCCATGGCTGTATTCTGGACTTGTGGCAGGGTCTACTCTATGTAATTATACACAGAGGCAGCTGCTGACACCACTGCCTCATAGAACCAGGCAGCACAGCAGCACATGTAGTAGACATGGGGCGCTCTGTATGCATTGTTGTAAAACAAGGAATCTGCATAGCTCCTGATGTAAGATGTACACACTGCTCCATATTGCTCAGTCAAGTCTGCCATGTGGCCTAAATGATTTATCTGACACTGCTTGGACTAGTGCCCCTCCTTTCTGCATCAATAGCTGCTGCTCTGGTCTCCCATCCTGTGCAAAGTTCTAAGCCAGCTGGTGGACAACTGCACGTGCATTTGTTTGCCTTGAAACTCTGTGTTATCAAGGCCCCTGATGGCCTCCACTGCATCCTGTGCCTGCTCTATGTATACGAAGGCATTATCTTTTATGATGACACATTTGATGACCGGATCATACTCTTCAAACTTCGCTCGAAGCTCCTTATTTGTGCAGATGAAAATGATGTTGCCCACATACAACTTTGTTGAGGTTTTGCTCTTATTCTTGCTGGCTTCCACATTGATGTTTATCCCCATAAGCTTGTAATGGTGCAGGTTGCATATGGTGTCACCTGGAAATGAGACCAGAGGTATCTCACAATGCCACCTGTGAGAAGGGACTAGGCAGGAGGGCCACATTACCAAGGTTATTTGCTTAGATATATGTCACAATCTAAACTGTGGGCTTTCTTTAGGCAGTGTATTCAAATCAGTCAAGTTCTGGCTGGGCAAAAGGACATGTCACAGTCACACTTGTGGGAAGGTCTAGGAATGGAATTTACATTCCTGCACATGTTCTGGGTCCAAGTATAAAAATGTATGCACCTCAGAAACTTTTACACACGTCATGTGTCCGAGTATGCAAGTCATGATTTTAAAAAGTAAATTGGATCCATGCAAGAAAGCCTCAACCTCAGACAACACACAGTAGGAAGGTTAGAGCCTAACATATTTGCTGAATCTTGGTCAGAGACTCATGATCTCACCTGCAGGCTGGATCCACATATGAAAGTAATAATACCAACTTTTGACTGCCTTTGGTTATGAAGTTCAGAACTTCCTCAGTGGGCTGTGTCCAGGTGGGAGGGTGAAAATCTTTACTGTGGGCAGTGTATGCAATGAGAGTCAAACTCCCCACACTGCACTGGGCTTGTTTTATTATCATTTGCAACATCTGCAGCTTTTTATGATATGTTGGAAATTTGCAATCCACTCAGAAACATTTTGGTGGGAAATGAGATTTAACATCTCTTCTAGTGACTGGTTCAGATATAAGGGTCCTTACGAAGCCTATGAACTAGATCCAGCAATGAGTCACCCATTGTACCTATGGCAAGATCCATATATGACAGTCAAAATTCCAACTGTGGACTGGCCTATGAGTGAGATTCAGAGCCTTAACAGTGGGCTTTGTCCAGGTGTGAGGTTGGCAATTTTAACTGTTGGCTGTGTGCTAGGCCCTGGCATGACAACGTCTGTGCCACCAAAGGGCATTATAGAATATGCATAATCTTCCTAATACTTTGTGACCTTTCTAAAAATAAGATACCGAAGACATGACACATTGCCCTAAGCCCAGCTAGAAGAGTCAAAATCTATTCTGTTGGTTGTGTCCATGTAGGAGAATCATCATTATGCCTGTGAATTGGACCCAAGTATATGTGACAATACTGCCAGTGGGCAGGGACCTAAAAGGAGAGCCACGTCACCTGAATGCTGAGCCAGAGACATGTCAGTATTCATTTTGAGAGAAGAGCCCTAGCAGGAAAGTCACATCACCTGGCTGCTGAGCCCACTGATGTGTCATAATGCCCTACGTGGGCAGGGCCAACGCAGGAGAATCAAATTACCTAAGTGCTGGGTCCAGCAATATGTCACAAGTTACCCTGTGGAGTGAGCCGCCCCAAAATGAGAAAAGTCATATGATAGGTGATGGGCACAGAGATATGTCACAGTGCCCTCTGAAGGAAGGGCTCAGGCAGGAGAGTTACATCACCTAGAAAATATGGCCTAGGTGTATTTCATAATCCCAAATACAGGTATTGCTTAGACAGGAGAGCCACATCACCTGGGTGCTTGGCCCATTGATTTGTCAAAATCACTTTTGTTTGGGGAGTCCAGGCAAAAAAGAACAATCAAATCTACCAGGTGCTGGGCCCAGTAATATATCACAATTCCACAGGTAAGCAGGTCCAAGGCAAAAGAGCCATATCACCTAGGTTATGGGACCGGGGATATGTCATAATTTCAAATGGGGTGGTGCTCAGCAGGAAAAAAGAGTCACATCACCTAGGTAATTTGTGCATAAATATTTCGATAACTTCTCTGAGAGAATATCTCAGGTAGGAGAGTCACATCACCTGTGAGCTTTGCCTAGGTATAGGTCACAATCCTGTGTTTAGATGGGACCCAGGCAGAATAATAAAATCAACCAGGTGCTGGGAATAGATATGTGTAAAATTCACACCTACAGAAAGGTCCAGACGTGAGATTCACAACTGCATGTGGCCTGGCTTCAAATATGAAAGTCAACACATTATGTGAGTTCTGTCCAAGTACATGAGTCACAATGTCAACAGTGGACTGGATCTGTGCATGAGAACCCCAATCTCATCTGAAAATGGTGCCCTAATAAAGGAGGTGCAGCCTCACAAGGTGTTTAATCTTGATCTAGAAGTCACCATCTTATCTGTGGTCTGGATCCATGTATGAGGGTCGCAGTTCCAACTTTCAGTTGCCTCCAGGTGTGAGATTCAGAACCTCAACAATGGGCTGTGCCCAGGTAGGTGGATGATAATCCTTACTGTTAGCTGAGTGTGGAGATGAGTCACCATTTCCTCTTCATGATGGACCCTGTTATGAAACTCTCTTACCACCTGAGGGCATTGTACAATATGCTTGAGTGTTGTAGGGCTCTGTGAGTTTTGTGCAAATAGGAAACCCAGGACATTACCTGTTGCCCTCAGCCTAGTTAATAAAGCAAACATCTACTTTATTGGCTGAATCCAGCTATTAGAGTCATTACCGGCCTGCGTGCTGCATCCAGAAATGAGTCACCATCCCACCTGTGGCCAGATTAACATGTAACAATCACAATTCCAACTGTGGACTTCAACTGCATGTGAGATTCAGGAGCTCACCAGTGGCTCTGTCCATGTATGAGAGTGACAATTCTAATTTTCAGCAGGATTTGCCTATGACAGTCAAAATATCACCTACGTTCTAGTTTGTATTATGAAACTCCTGTACCACAAAAAGGCTTCATAATACATGTGTGTGTGTCAGAATCTTCTGTAACTTTTTATAAGCAGGAGACTTGGGACCTTATCCTTTGGCCTTAATCTATCTATGAGAGTCAAAATCTCTTTATTGTGTGTTTCCACATCTGAGAGACATCATGATGCCTGTGTGCTGGGCCTAGGTAGAGGTTGCAATCCTACCTGTGGGTGAACAGAAGGCAAAAGAGTCACATCAACCTAGGTGATGGGCCAGAGATATGTCACAATCCCTTCTGTTGACAAATCCCAAAGAAGGATTTACATCAGCTGGGTGCTAGACCCAGTGATATGTCACAGTGCCCATTGTAGGCAGGGCACAAGCAGGAGAGTCCCATTATCTGGGTGCTTGGCCCAGTGACATGTCACAATCTCTTAGGAATGAAGTGCACAGGTAGCAAAACAGAGTTACATTATTTAGGTGCTAAGATAGCACTATCAGTCTCTCAGTGGTTCAGGGCGAGGGTTGGTATCTGTTTAGACATCCATGTGACAAAGCCCCAACTCCTCCGTGCTCAGAAGCAAAGGGCAGTGGAGACAAAATGGGGCTTAAAAGGTAAATCCCCTAGAAAGGCAGAGTGTCTTGGGCTTTGGACTCTCCCCTTCAAGCACAACCAGGTCATTATCTCTCTTTTGACCTCTCACTACACCCAGCACTGGAACAAGGCCCCTGACTCCAACCCCTCACCTCTGCACCTCTGCAATCTTACCGGGCAGACGAGAGACAAGGAGGCCTGAACACCTGCACAGCTGGGGGAGAAGCCGATCCAAAGAGGACAGTGGTGGTGATGGCTGTGCTACCACGGGTGCCCCGACCCATGGCTCAAGACCCAGCCTGCCTTTCAGGTGGCACTCGGGGCAAGGTCTGTGATGCTGCTGGAAGACTTGGAACAGCCCCTGCAGCTGCCGCTTATTTGTTTTCTTTAGCGCCGAAAATGTGAACACTTTCCCCAAATTTTCAGATACTCCCAGGCATTACCAGCTGAAAGTGGGGATGATGACATTCTTCAGCATGGTTTATTGCCTCCCCCGGGCAGCAACCAGCCCCCACCTCACCAATCCAGCTGCCCCAGGCTGGAGGCGATTCTGTGGCACCTCCTCTCTGCAGCTCCACTCCTCCTCCTTTTCTTCCTCAACCACCAGCGTGGTTTTAGTCATCCTCCTTGACATCACAGTGGAGCTCCTGCCACCGTGGACACCTAGTAACCCCGCTGTTCTCAGGTCCTGCAGGGGTCAGGCGAACATGCAGAAAGTAAAAAAAAAAAAAAAAAAAAAAAGTTATCTGCCCCCTCCAGAATGAACAAATCAAAGCCTTGCACCCCAGGAAGAGGTCAGAAGCCCAGTGGGGGCTGCAAGTCCAGCTTGCAACAACCTAGACGTGTGGGGTGCTCGGTGGCTCACACTTGTGTTTTGCAGGTTGGAGCCTCCCCCAGGGTTTGCAGTCCTTGTTCCCAATGTGGAGCTAGCACTTGGGCTCATTACCCAGGCATCCCTGACGGGGAAAGCATGGACATTGTGAGAGTTTTCAGCACAGCAGATCACCTCACCCTGGCAGCGACCAGGACTGTCCCCGTGCAGCCCCAGCAGCCCCAGGTTAGCGGCAGTCACATCAGGCCTCCTCCCTACAGCGTCTCTCCTGCATTTTTTTTCTCACAGCCCTAATCCCCTACTTTTGGTCATCCTCCTTGTCACCATGGGGCACCTGGCCCCGTAGCAACTCGGGAAATGTGCAGAGCTGGGATCCTGCAATGCCCAGGTGAACACGCCGAGAGTCAGAGAGAAACGTTCTCTGACGCCTCCAGACTGAATGGAACAGAACCCGGTACTACAGAAAGAAGCGGGGCACCCAGTGGTGAATGCAGGCCCCACAAACCGTAGTGGAAAACGTGTAAGGTACTTCCTGGCCCGCACTTGTCTCCTGAATGCAGGAGTTCGTGTCCAAGCAAGGGGTCGCCCTTGCATATACAGAATAAGCTCTTGGGCTGGCTGCCTCATCCAGCACCCGGGCTGCGCCAGAGAGGATCCCAAATGCTGCTTTCCCGTGAGCTGCAGTGTCTGACACTTCAGATGACCCCAATAACAGTTCTCTCACAGGGAATCCGTTGTGTCCAGGTCTCTAGCCTGGGGTTTCTCATTTCCCAGTTACTCCGAAAGAAACAATCTACAATGGCATGACCAAGTGCCAGAAACAAACAAACAAAATATCTGAAGAAAGTCCATCATTGGTCACTTCTATTTTTCAAAGATGACAGTTGTCCCTTCTTGAAATCTTAAGAATACAGAAACACACTATTTCGATGGATGTACAATTCACACTAAAACTGATTGAAAAATGAATTCTAGTTCCAAGGTACTTGTATTCTCAAATTGTGTCCGCTTCTTCGGGCCCTATCAAAATGGATGAGTGGAGACTATTTGTCTTCTTAGCACTGTGGGGACACAGAGCGTTAGATAAAAGTGTATCAAAAACAACATTTCATAAAGGTCTTCACTTCCAATTTTCAAGCAAAGTGGGAAACTAAGCATGATGTCTGAAACACTGTTGGCCAAAATGCACAATTAGTAATAGAAAAATGATTGGCATAAACTATTCTGCATATGTGTGGCCATCATGGCAATTTGGACATCAAAAAACATTGCCAAATGGAGGAACAGGAACCTGTAAGCTCATGGCTGTTAGGAAGCTTAACATCTGTGTATTAGAACCTATCAAAGTTATTTCTTCATGCCAATCAGTTCAAACAAATCTTGAGTTGTTTATTTCTATAGAATTTCTACAGAATCCTAATGGGCATGACCTTCTGGCCCATCCTCACAGCACTGGAGCCGGTGAAATTGCACTTGCTCATGTTTCCCCCATTTTGTTAAGAATGAAAGTATTTGGGCCGGGCGTGGTAGCTCACGCCTGTAATCCAAGCACTTTGGAGGCTAAGGCAGGCAGATCACCTGAGGTCAGGTGTTCAAGACCAGCCTGACCAACATGGTGAAACCCCGTCTTTAAAAAAAAAAAAAAGAGTGAAAGTATTTAATGACAGGGTCGGTTGGGAAAATACTGAATTAATGGCTGAGGCCTCCTGGTGGGTGGGTTAAGTCTCTGGCAGACTAAGCCTTTTTATAATAAATAAGTTACAGGTAAAATTAGAAAACAATAACAAGAAAATGGAAATTATTTTCTTTCTTTGCTCACCATAAAGAGAAACACACAGGGTCTAGGCATGTCTGTGGGAGCCAGGCTTGTCCTGGGAAATTGGATCATGCTAAGCAGGAGCCCTGAGGATGGAGGGCAGGTGAAATGAGGCTCCCAGGGAGATGCAGCCAGGGTCAGGGCCTGGCCCACTCAGGCTCGCAGGGGCCTTCTGAAGGCCAGGAAGTTTGCCCAGGACAATGAAGGCTCAAGCGGCCCATCTGAGTCTAGATCTGTTCAGGTTGTGCTAAATCTCAGCAGCCCTGCCAACAAGGGATCTGATCAGCCTTAACGGTCTCATTCACTGGAGGCAGGCACCTGGTGGATGGGTCCAGAGAGCTGCCTACTGCCAATGCGGGAGTCCACCGCCCTGCCGACTGGAAAGAGCCTCTGCGGGTGCCGGCCCTAGTGCTGTCAGTCTGTGAGTTTTTCAAGGTGGGCATTCAGACCTCTGTGGCCACGCCCAGCTACCTGAGCCTTATCTTCTCAGTCTGCAGAAGTGTAGGACCATGAAGACTGGATAGGACTTGAATGGGAGTCCCCCTAAAAAGACTGTGTGTTATGCTTTTTGGTCTCTTCTCTTCTCTGAGCAGAACAGGATGACCACCTCTGTCCTCCCTTTTTGCAGCGCCCAGCACTTGAGCAGGGCTCTTGGCGATCACCTTCCCCACTCCCACTGCTCTGCCTCCCCAACCTTGCACACTTCTTAGGCAGGGCAAAGATCAGGCTGCTAGAATCTTTTCACCTCCAGAGGAGCAAGCCAGAAGAGACGAGGGCTGTGGAGGTGCCAGTTGTGCTCCACTGGCGCCCCAGACCCAGGCTGCGTGCCCAGGCTGCGGTCCAAAGAGTACTCGATGCAGTTCCCTAGACCAGCTGGATTCGCTGCTGCAGCTGCAGCTTCTCTCGGTTCTTGATCCATGGGGACTGGTATTGTTTTTGAAGGTTTTCAAACCATCTCTGGTGACCCCTGGCAAGGGGTGGTTATCTTGGCAATCTCCAGCAGGGCTCATGGCCTTGTCCCCAGGCAGCATCCAGCAATCCCCGTGCCCACCTGGGCACTAAGTTGCAATGGGCCTCTTTCTGGAAGCTCACCTTCTCTTCCTAGTTGCCATTTGTCTTCCCCTCCCCCTACCCCCGTGTTTCTGGTCATCCTCTTTGGCATCATAATGGGACAACTGGGTGCTGGAATCTTGCAAACCGCTGTGCAGACCTCTAGTCCTTCCCAGGGCTGGCCAACAGGGCAGCGATTTGGGGACAAAAGTTGTCTTCTGCCTCCTTAATGACCAGAACAGACCAGTGCACCTAGAAGTCATGCCCCAGTGCAGGCTGCAGGCTCAGCTCAGGACAAGGCCAGAACATGGGGTGCTCCCTGATATGCCCTTTTTCCTGAAGGCTGGGGCTTGCATGGCAGAGGTAGCCCTTCAGGACAGGGAATCAGAGCTTTGCTGGCTGCTTTACACCACTAGGGCAGCACCAGAGATCATTGCGGCTGAGGCTTTCCTGTGGGCTGCAGTGCCTGCCCCTTTAGTGACCCCACAAAACACCTCTCCAGCAAGTAATCCACCGTGTCCTGCCTGCCAGCCTAGGCTTTCTCCTCACCTGGTGATTCCAAAGAAGACAATCTACACTGAAATGACTAAATTCTAGAAACAGGGAAACGCAAAGAAGCTGTGGGAAGACTGTTTGTCATCTAGATTCTTAAACGATACATTTTCCCTTCTTGTGATATTAATTAGTGCATGAAACACATTATAATAAATGTGCAATTCACACTAAAGCTGATTAAAGGGTGAATTCTTATTCTAAGGCACTTTGTGGTCTCCAAATTTTCTGTTCCTTCTGCCAGAAGCCCCCTAGTATTAGAACAGTTATCCTTGAGAGTGGAGGTATAAAGAAGCTAGCTAGGCAGACAGAGCAGAGTCCTCGACAGAATGTTTCTTCTAACAAAAAGCAGCCCAAGAAATTACTTCTCTTTAACGAATAGCAACCTGGACCACTGGGGAGCAATCATAGGTAAGAAAGCCGGAAGGTTTCGTGGGCTGGGATGCCTGCAGCTTCACGGAAAGAAGGGACCACCTTGAACCAGACAAATCCAACATGGGGGCTCCACCCCCGTTTTTAGCACAAGTACAGTGGGAAAGAGATAAGCAACTTAGAGTAGCTCAGGCTAAGAACCCGCCTGCATAATAAAAGTTTGGGGTGTGCGCTGCCAAAGATTCAGGCTCTATGCAGATGACACACCTGCTCCTAACCTGTTTTTCAAGCCCTATGTGGAAAAGATACTCCCTCCCACAAGCTCATCTATAAAAATCCTTGCATTTCACTGCTGAAAGGTGATTCTTTTTCAGGAACTCTTTCTACAAAGAGAGCTGTTCTCTTTTTTCATGGATTAAACTTCTGCGCTAACCTCACTTTTGGTGTGTCTGCATTCTTCATTTCCTTTGTTGTGAGACCAAGAAGTTCAGGTGTCTCCCCAGACGATGAGGCTACTTTATCATGACTTGTCTCATTGACTCTTGGGACATGAAACCCTCAATGAAAATGTGTCCAAAGGACATTTCATAAAGTGCTCTCTTTAAGAGAGAACATGCACTCTGCAATAATAGTAAAGACATCAGCCTCAGTCCCTATCTGATAGACTGTAGGGGGATGAGGAGTCTTAAGATTTCCATTTGGCTTCCTTTCCTGAGGGTTGGAGCAATTCAATGTTTAATTTATTAATTTAATTTCATAAAGTGCTCTCTCCCTCTCCTAAATTAAACATTTAGGCCAGGTGTGGTTGCTCACGCCTATAATCCCAGGACTTTGGGAGGCCAAGGCAGGCAGATCACCTGAGGTTAGGAGTTCGGGATTAACCTGACCAACATGGAGAAACCCCATTCCTACTTAAAATACAAAATAATCTAGGCATGGTGGTGCATGCCTGTAATCTCAGCTACTCAGGAAGCTGAGGCAGAAGAATAGGTTGAACCCAGAAGGTGGAGGTTTCAGTGAGCTGAGATCATGCCATTGCACTCCAGCCTGGGCAACAAGAGTGAAACTCTGCCTCAAAAAAGTAATAATAAATAAATAAAAATAAAACACTTAAATGTAAGTGTAAGGCCAGCTGCCTCACAGAGGGTTAAGTGGACTCATCCATCTCTCTCCGCGTCTGATAACTGCATCATCACCTAAGCTCGTTATTTGGCCTTGCCGCATGGCTTCCCCGCACCCGCCTCCACATACCAGACCCAAGCCCGCATTCAGCACTAAATTATGTATTTAACCCTCAGCCCGCTGTTAATAAACCCTGCAGGAAAATTTTTTAAAGAAGCCCCATCAGACCCTGCCCTGTAGCAGTCTGCTCTGTATGCCCCCGGAAGGCCCCCTTACCTAAGGTCCCACCCGCCTACCCATGACCACTAGCTCCAGGCATTTCCTGCTTCTTAATAGCCAATAGGATTGCCTTCACTTTGTTTCCCCAACAGCCAATCAAGACCCACTTGCCCAAAGTCCCTCCCGCCTACCAATAGCAACTAGTTTCAGGCACTTCCTGCTTCCTGACAACCAATGAAATTGCCTTTGCTTTGTTTCCCCAATGGCCAATCGGTCGCCTTCCCTTACCATAAAACCCCATGACCTAAACAGCCAGGGTACTTCTTTGGCCCCTTCCTGGACTACAGAACCGTGTGGGAGCTGTGTAGATTGGCTTCTCATTTTCTAATGCTTGCCACAGTTTCCTCATTCTACGTCGGCAATAAACCTTACAGTAAGTAAGGTAGTTATAAAACTTAAAATATCTACCTTGCTGGTGTGTTAAATTTTAAATAAAATAAAAAACCCTTTTAAAATATAAGGTAAAAATCATGACGTTTGTCTTGGCAATTTTTTAATATAACATTGAAAGCAGAGGTAACAAGAAAAAAGCAGCAGAATAGGATTACCTCAAATGTTATAAGCTTTCTGGACATCAAAGAAAATATTTAGTAAAGCAAAAATGCCACCTAAGAAATGAGAAAAAAAGCGCAAATAATATATTTTGTAGAAGTTAATACCCAGAATGTATAAAATACTCAACAATAAAAACTGAGCTATGTTTAAAAATGGGAAAAACTCTCAACAGATGTTTCCACAAAGCAGATATACAAATGGCAAAGAGGAATTTGAAAAGATGCTCAAAAATCACGAATCTTTAGAGAAATTAAAAGCAAAACCCCAATGACGTATTAACTCACACTCACTAGGATGGCCGCTATCAAACAAGAAAAAATAACAGGTGTTTTCAAGCATGTAGAAAAATTAAAACACTTGTGCACTGATAGTGGAAAAAATTATAATGCAGCCATTATGAAAAATAGTACAGAGTTTCATCAGAATATTGCAAATAAAATTGTACGACCTGGCAATCCCATTTCTGAATATCTATCTAAATGTGCAAAGCAGAACCTGAAAAAAACTTTTGCACACTCATGTTTATAACAGAATTATTCTAAAAATCCAAAACATAGAAGCTACTTGAAAGTCCCTTGATAGATAAATAATGAAAGAAAATATGATATATACATACAATAAAATATAATTTAAAAAGGAAATCTTATCACAAGCAGCAATAACAATAAACCTTTGGGACATGATGCTAAGTAAAATATACCAGGAGACAAAATGACAGAGAATGTATGATTCCACCTATGAGATATCTTAAGTAATCCAATCATAGAAAGAGAAAGTAGAATGTGTTTGTCAAGGGCTCAGGAGAGGGTAAAATGGGCAGGTATCGTTTATGGGTGTTGAGTTTTAGTTTTGCAATGGAAAAGCTCTAGAAGCCTGTTGCATACAAATGTGGATACATGTAATATTACTAAAGTATGCAATTAAAAATATATAGAATGGCAAATTTTGTTGTGCTTTTATTACAATTAAAATATTGTAAACTGGCCTGGGTGCAGTGGCTCACACCTGAAGTCCCAATCACTCCAGCTGGCAACGAAGCAAAATTCAGCTGCGAAAAAAAAAAAATATATATATATATATATATATATATATTCTTCCCCATATATATGATACATAAAAGAGATACACAGTTAAAAACTTCGGAAAATTACCTTCAAATAATAAATGTATTTTTTTCACAAAAAGATAATATACATTTATCAATAAATACATGTAAATTAAGACTATTTACATGACTACTCTCCTGAACAAGATAAAACAACTTTTGACACCAGCCAAGAAAAGAAATATGCAAGATAAGTTATAAACAAATGGAGTATATTTATAGAGGCAAACAAACATATATACTTTTATTGGTGACAGATATGGCTGATTCATATTTTAATTAAACCCCACATCGATTTAACGTGTACATAGGGTTGCAGATTTACATTCAAAATCGTAATAGGTCGGTAAAACCAAACTCACAAAACACGAATGTCAAGGAACCTACTCTAAAAAAGAAACCCAGTAATATGAAATGGCAAAACAAGAATGAGAGCCACATTACCGAAAACACTTCTATATAAAACATAGGTATACAATTAAGAAATAATCCTCTTAGATACTACAATTTTCAGCTGTGATTGTGCACCTGCACTGAACAGGGATTTTGAATCATGACTGCGTTAGGGAGACGCTCAGGGGACAGACGGTGCCACCTCCAGAGAAGCCACTGCTCCTCCTCCTGCCGCTGCTGCTGCCGCCGCCATTCTCTGCACCTCCACCCTCCACCCTCCACTGGGCGCCCGACTCCGTCCTGGAGTGCGAAGACCCTGTTCCTGCTGGAGCGACAGACAGCTTTTCTCCCGGCCTCCTCGCTTGTTCGCCCGGCAGGTGCAGGACCCGAGATCTGAGCTGGTCCTGCGTCTCTGAGCAGCCCGGTGCCCGACTGTGAGAACCGGGAGGCCAGCTGCGGGGAGAAGAGGCGACAGGAACGCCGGGCTGATGGGGCCGCTGGCGGAGGCGCGGGCAGGGCTGGCTGCTGCCTGGGCCGGATGGTCAGAGGTACCAGAGGACGCCACCGTCCCCACGTTTGACCCCCTGGCCGCATTCCTACATTCTGAGTTCAAGAAACGGAAGCGGCAGCGGGAGTTGCTGCTCCAGAAGGTGGAGGGGCCCGGCGGGGAGCGCACAGCTGCCACCGGCTACCGGGGGAGCTGGTCTGCCGCCTGGGCCCGTGAACATCCGCCCCTGTGCGGGACACACCGCCAGCCTTGTTCTGCTTGCTCCTCTGCCTGCTGTGCAAAATGCTCAGGTGCCAGATCTCGGGCATTCTTGGCAAGTGTACTGTGGCGGGAGGCAGAAGGGAGGAGGGGTTTCTCAGGAGCCCTGAACAGAGGTTCTTGGCATAGAGAGGAGAGAGCCGTAGCTGTTTCCAGTTGTAGGTAGGGGGTCGCTGTAGCTTCCAGCCCTACAGGGTCGTGGGGTGTCCCCTATCACTGTGCTGAAGTTTTGGGTCCAAGAAATAAAGAGATAAGACACAGAAGCACAAAGAAAGCACAGCTGGGCTCAGAGGGCCAACGCCACTTACAAGTGGAGACAGGTGAGACCCCAAACGTCCAGAAGCATCTGTATTTATTGGGTACAAGACAGGGAAGCACAGTAAGTGAGGTCATCTTTAAGGATAGTGATAGGGATAAGACATTCCCGTGTGCAAAAAGCAAAGGGTCCACCCCCATTAGGTCACCGAGGCAAGGAGGTGGGCAGTATGCAGTAAGAAGGATGCAGTGTGCAACATATCTTATTTAGGGGCAGGCAGGAATTCTATAGGAGGATGCTTTGAGTCAGTGCAGCAGCAACAGAACTGACAGAGTCTACAGCCACCTGCTGGCAGCTTCCAATAATTTCTATAGGAGGATGCTTTGAGTCAGCACAGTAGCTAGATAGCTGACAGGTTATACAGCCACCAAGATTCGATTATACCGGAGGGGTTTTAAGCCCTCGGAGGATGCTTGCGGGATTGCCGGCCTGAGGCCAGCCTTCCACAAGAACTGGATGCAAGGTACTGCAACTCCTTTTCAGGGGGAGTGACTCTTGCTCCAAACCTGCCATACAGTGGGTATCTTAATGATACTGAACGCTGCCGCCTGGGCCAGCCTGCTATGTAGCACATGCCCTTTCAGGCAGGCTCACTACTGCTTGGGACACAAATACTTGTCCTGGTATGGCTGTTTTTCCCTAGTACATGCTCTGCACCGTGTCTGCTTTTGACACTCCTCCAACTACAAACTAAAATATGATTATATATAAAAGGATTGTACAGAAATAAATAAATGAGCAGTAAATTATTCTTCAGGCACTAATTGTGCCGGGGGTCTGCCTAGCTCTCCTTCCTTGGTGACCAGAAGGAGTGGCAAGCCCCATGGGACCCTGTTTATTCAGGGAGATTTTAGTTCAATCGTTATCTGTTTTCCACCCGCTTGAGCCTCTGAGAACAGAGGAGATGGGGCGCTTTTAAATTGTTCTGGCCATAATGGTCTGGACCCTTGCCCCAGGGCAGATCTCCTTCTCTCCTTTGGGGTCTCTTTGCAGCCTGGAGGCTCACAACTGTCCACCCCAGGTGTCGTTAATATAGTGTCTAGTTAGGCCTGGCTGGCACTGATGCTGAGGTGCAGCACGATCTGGCCAGATTTTCACCTGTTACAGGACGTTTTAGCCTTCAGCAACCTGGCCCATTTTCCTCAGTCCGGAAGCCCCTGTGAGCCTCAGTGTTTCCAGGCCCCGGCCCTGGCCGCCACTCTATTAGGGTCCCTCTGCATTCACCCCACCTAAATGCACTAGGGCCTCACTCTGCCTTTCCCACTTTCCCACAACAGGCCCCATTCAACTCCAACAGCACGTCTGGACCATGTGAACCTCTCTTCAGTGTTAAAACTTGGAAAATAATTTTTTTCACTGAGCATGTAACTGATTTAACATTTAAGGAGGTCAGCTTTACGCATAGACATGCATATAAATATATACAAATTTCTAACAATGTGGGAAGATTAACATTCTTACACTTACTTTGTTTAGTTATTTTATAGTTTTCTTTCCATCTCTTGCTTGCTCCTACTTTTATTTTTTGGAGACAGAGTCTTGCTCTGTTGCCCAGGCTGGAGTACAGTGGCAAAATCTCAGCACTCTGCAGCCTCCACCTCCTGAGTTCAGGAGATTCTCATGCTTTAGCCACCCGAGTAGCTGGAATTATAGGCATGCATCACCACACCCAGCTCTTTTTTGTGTTTTCAGTAGAGATGGAGTTTCACCATGTTGCCCAGGCTGGCCTCAAACTCCTGTCCTCAACTGATCTGCCTGACTTGGCCTTACAAAATGCTGGGATTACTGGTGTGATCCACCATGCCCTGCTTGTCACTATCTCTATGTTTATTTGTTCAACAGGAAAATTTTCAGTGAAGACTCCATCATAGTATGATGGAGATAAGCTTGCACGATCAATTAATGATAAATACAGAGTGGAAAAATTTTCATTTTGCATTTTTAGCTCTTAAAGCTAGGATTAAGAACTCCTGGTCATAAACTCATGTAATGAGAAGTTGTAACAGGTCCTCATTTTCTACACATCCACCTGCATTTGCAGATGCCTTTCAAACTTGCTAGAAGAGAAAGAAGTGGGAATGTGTCCCCCTTACAGCTACTCTCTTCCCCTTGGTGAGTTTCCAGTTTGTGCATTGTTTAGATGACCCGAGAGCTGATGATCAAAGGGAAGAGGTCGTGTTTGTCAGGAGAATGCTTTGCTGCATCAGGATTCAGTGAAGCTGTTAACCGCCTGGAGCCCATGCAGCTTTCAGGGGCAAGATGGAGCTCAGAAACCATCGCTGAGGTTTGGAAGTGAGAACAGAAGTTGAGGGCTGCCCACAGGAGAGAACAAAAATATTCCCTTTGGATTTCCAAGTGGTTGCTGCTGCTTCTTACATCAGTCTTGCTTCTGACCACAATGTGTTCCTGGTCCTTTCTTCTTGGCATTTTCCTGTTTGTGTCCAAGAAAAAGGGTCCTGGGTGGCAGTGGTGAGAAGGATGCCTGCCTGCTAAATTTGATCTGCTGGTGAGCTCTGCAGCTAGCTAAGCAGAACCTGAAATTCTTGCTCACTGCGTGGTAATTCAGACCATGGATGGTCCTCTTGCTATGGTTCTGAATTCAGAAAACATGTGCCTTTTCCTGGATCTCTGGGATTGAGAAGTGATCATGCAGATGCCTGGTGTAGTTGCTCCAGCCAATGGGATGGCTTCTTCGTGGCTTGTGTCTGTTTCTGTCACAGGGGAGACTCAGTGTACATGGGCTGCTAAGGTGTTCCTGTTCCGAGTTGCCATTGAATCATGACATCCTGAGACCCCTTGCCCAAGACCCACCAATGCTAAAGGTGTGATGTGTCTTGTTGACCCAGATCCTGAAATGGTGGCTAAGGATGACTGGGCTGAGGCTGTCCGTTTAAGACAGAACTTCCAGGCCAGCATCTCATTTTTATTGTCATTCTAAAACTTTTCTTCTGACAGAGGCCAGAAAAACGTCTGTGTATGGGAGAGACTCCATCCTAGAGCTCGTACCATTGACACGACTCCTAAGTCCCAAAGGAGGTTGAGAGATCTCTCCCATCTGCATGGCCAGAGTGGGCTGATCATCATGACCTTTGGTACCTTGCTAATGCAGCCTACAGAGAGATCCAAAAAAATATAGGATGTGGGAGGTGGAAAAGAGGCTGGTAAAAATGACAGGTGGCTGGTGAAAGAATAGGAGGCCGGAAGAGGATGAGGCCTGCCTGGGGAAGGGCACATGTTTTGTTCCAGCCAAACAGTCAGAGGAGGTCTTGGTCTTGGACCTGGTGCTACGGAATGCACAAGCCTCCTTGTGCTGTGGCCTGGGGGCTGTCTTTGGTTCTGAAACCAAATGTAAATTTTGGACTCTGGAATGCCTGTCTGTTTATCTAGTTTCTCTCTAATGGTGATTCCAGGAAAGCAATTATCCTGGAAATTTTTGAGGATTCTTCTCAAAGGCTTCAATGAATACACTGATTTGTGATTGAGTGATGGATGCTCGTTTCCTTCTGCCTTCTTATTTGACTCACACAATAAATGTTAACTATGGTAGGAATGGTCATATCATTCTTCTTATTTTTTTTTTAAGTCAGATGTAAAATCTGTTCCGTAACAATATCATTCTTTAAAACAGAGGAATCTTCAAGTCATTTGTAGATAACGCCAAAGCCTCATTCTCCTATATTAAACATTCTCCTACATTAAACTTCTTGAATTTTCTATGTCAACTTTGTAGAACATTTTAAAACATGAAATACTACAAATGAAATATAAATACCTTAGTGGGCACTAATTATTAAAGTAAATTCTGAGAAGGAACCAAATATGTGAATAAACATATAACAAGTAAAGAGATTCAATTAATTAAAATTTTTCACAAAAAGAAGGCCAGAACCATTTGGCTTAACTGGAAAATTCTACTGAACATTTAGCGAAGAATTCATGCCAACTCTTCACAAGCCCTGTCAGAAAATAGAAGACAGTTATTGGGAACACTTTCCAATTTGTTCTATAAGGCCAGTATTACCCTGATAGTAATGCCAGACAAAATCATCACAAGTAAATACGGACATGGATATGGAGGAAATTCCCTGATGAATACACACATAGAAATTCTCAAAAAAAGAATGAAATAAATTAAGAACATATCAAAATGATTGCACATCATGAAAAAATGGAATTATTTCACAAACGTAATATTGATCTATCCAATAATCAATCCATTACACAAGGTAATAGGATAAAGGAAGGTAACAGAAAGATTTCTTCAGCAGACACAGAGAGCATTTGACCAATTCAATATTTATTCACAATTAATCTCCCTGGAAAGGAGGAATATAAGCAGACTTTCTAGATCTGCTAAAGGGCATCAATGAAAACCTTATTGCTAACCCTATAACAATAAAGTACTGGTTGTTGTGTCTTGGCATTTTAGAACAAGACAAAAATGTTAACATCCAAAGAAATTACATAAGAAAATAAAATTATTCATGTGGGAAAAAAAGAGGTTGCAATTGTCTATCATTGCAGATAACATAAACTTGAATATAAAAGTTTATAAGAAATTTATTAAAACTCACAAAAACCAATAAATGAGTTCAGCAAAGTCACAAGATACAAAATCAATATACAAAGTTCAGTAGTACTTTTATGTACTAACAATGATCAATGTTAAAATAAAATTAAGAAAACAATTCCATTTGTATATGTATGAAAAAGAAATAAATATTTAGGAGATTTAATCAAGTGCAATTTTACAGTAAAAATAAAAACTTTGTTAAAATATTTTTTTTTAAACTGAAAAAATAAACATCAACGTTCATTTAGTTAATATCATTGCATTATCCAGTGTATCCATTTAAACTCCACACAATAAATTATATTTTAGCATTATTTTTAGTGTAATAAATACAACTTTGCAGAAAACTCATAATTATAAAAGAAACTAATTTTACATGTCCAGAATAGCCCATCCTAATTTTTCTATTTTACATCTACTATAAATCAAGTAGATGTTGTTCCAATAGATCTTAAGATAAAATCCAAATTATTAAATATGCAAGATTGATTATAAGCTCACTAAGGAGGTTTTTACTCGGTGTGGGAATTCAGACAGCATAAAGTTGCAAAGACAGAAACAAATGTTTTTGAATGAATTATGAGGGACAATGCTCACAGGCATGATTCCCACTTTTATCAACTGACTCATGTAACCTTACTTTACAAAAAACTGCCTCTGATTTTAGACAGATGCTAAATGAACCAGCACCAAGTTCATATCCAGGAGAACTGCTCACTGTAGAGGATTTTGTCTCCTGGCTGATGACACTATTCTGTCTTTCATAGGCTACTCTAAACTTTCTATAATAATGGTAGAGTTTAGTAAAGTGGAGCCCCAGGCCTGCCATCCCATGCTCCTGACCAGCAGCAGCATCTCCCCTGAACACAGTGGCATAGGGTATGCAATTGACACCACCTTGCTGCTGTTCACCTCCACATACAAAGTTGCTGTACACTTTGCAGTGGAATTCCACCTGGCTGCATCTGGTTGGCCAGAAGCCCTGCAGGTAGAATGGGATGGTGAGGAGAACACATTGAGAGAACAGATGGGAGCTCAGAGGCTGCCCACCTTCCCGCCCCCTGCCCACAGGCAACAGCACTCACCCAGCTGTCCAGTGTGCATGTCTGCTGAAGGCTACTGCACTGTTCTCCATCACAGAGATGAAGTGACAGCAGTCTGAGGGCACCACCCTCCGTGGCCAGGCTCTGTTGTTGATGCCACAGCTTTAGGTGTAAAGGCAGGTGAGCCAAAGACAGGTCCCGCCTTCCACACCCAGGCCACACTCCCACCAATTTCCAGGCTCACCTCAATGTCCTGATGTGATGTTCTCCTTAGAGCTCTTGTGGTTCTTCATCCAGGAGGTGGAGAGAGTGAGGTGTCCAGAAAGCAGGCAGTGAAGGTTGGTTTGGGTGGCCTCCATGGCTGGCAGTTTCTGGTCCATCTAATGGGACCAAGTCCAGTAAGGGGTCTCTGTTGGTGGAAGTGCACATGAAGGCCACAGCTGAGGTGAGGAGCAGGGGCCCATCTGACCAGATCCCCAATTCAAGGTCGCCCTGTCCACCCCCAGTCTCAGTTTTCTCTCCTGTGTAGGGAGAGTGTTGGCCTTTCAAGGACTTCTGCCTGGGCTGAATGAGGTCTCCAAAGGGCTTCAACGCGATGTCTCTTCCCAGTCATGCTCTGAGCTGTGCTATGTGTCCCCTACCATTGCCTCCACTTCCCCCAAGTGGCTGCTTCTGCTGCGAGGTCGGGTTGCTTCATCCTGACCCGAAAACCTCAAAGAATAATGGAGTCTTCAAGGGAACCCCCACCCTCCCAGGGAGGCACACCGGGAGGGCCCACCAGGAAGCAGTCCCAGCAGGTAGCACAGCTAAGTGAACGAGCCAGGACAGACATTGGGAGCAGCTTAACAGGAGAAAACCCAGCCTCTTGCAGAGCTGGGGGTCTCAAAAGCAGCTGAGAAGCCTTGACCTGCAAACCTCTGATCCCCTAAGCCACCCCCTCCAAAGCCCCACAGCCCGGCGGGCACCAGTGAGAATGGCCTCCCAGAGGCCTCGGTCTTTTTGTCCTGGTGACTGGGGCTGTCACCATTCCCACCCTTCACAGCCCAACTAGTTTTTTTTCTTTGTGGGGGTTGGGGTGTGGCTGCCTTCCTGTCTGGACTCATGGGTACGCTGGACTGCCATAGCCTTAGAAGAGAGGCACCAGGGACCCAGGAAGGAGGATGGGGCAGCCCCTTCCCCACAGTGACCTCCTTACCATTCATGTGCAGTAACAGGCCCACCTCTCAGAGGCGGATGCTGAGGCACAGGCGCAGCTGTGTAGAGAGACACTGGGAAGAGGCACGTCTCAGCTCTGAGCTGTCCTCCAGGCCTCCAGGGATAAGGGAAGGAGACGTTGGGTGATGAAGGCAGCTTAGCGGGCTGTGGCAGAGGTTGTTCCCAGGACTGGGAGATGACAATGACTCAGCGCCGCCCACTTCTAGACTATGCCTTCTAAAAGTGGTCCTTCAGTTACCCCCAGAGCTTGAGCCCACAGCTGCCTGGGACAGCCAGGTAGGCAGAGGCAAGCAGAGACTCAGGGCGAGGGCACTAGGGTGTGTGGGCAGGGGTAGAGGTCGCTGGGGCAGGTGAGTGGAAATTTGTATTCTCTTCCTGGGTCTGCCCCTCTCCTGTGGTCTACTTTCCATTTTTTCTCTCTGCCTCTGTCTCCTTGGCTGGTTCCTTCTCCCTTTCTTGCCTGCTCACCCCAGAGGTACCGGGGCTCAGCCCACCATCATTGGTCCCCAGGTTGTAGCTGCCCCTTCCATGCCCGTCCCACGAGGACCCTCATCTGCATGAGCGCATATCTGGGCTCCTCTGAAACCAGAAGCCCTACCTCCCTGACAGCCCCCTCCACAGCTGGGCAGAGTCCACCTGCCTCTGTTCCAGGCCAGAATGCCTGGGCATTGTCCCCCTGCCTGCTCTCTCACACCCACAGCCCATCTCCCCAAAATGTTGTTGGCACCCCTTTTACAGCCCCCATAGCCACCCTTCCCTCCCGCCAGGCTGTAGCTTTTGTCTCCTGGTGCCCTAACACCTCTGTCCATCTGCCCAACGGCAGCCACCTGAGTCCCACCAAGTGCTGTGCTCAACCTGCAGTAGCCACCTCACCCAGAGCTAACATCAAAGTCCCCACAGGCCAGTCATGGCCTCCTCACTGCTCCTGGAACCACAGGTCCCTGTGCCCCAAGCTCCGCATCTGCAACATGGGTGTCTCCTTCCACCCCCACCCTGCCCCCAGAGCCCAAGACATCCAGAGCCATCTAATATGTACATAATAAAGACAATTTACACAATAATTTGTAATACATTGTATTACATACAAATTATGTAATATGAATTCATTGTAATACATACAAATTATTATGTCATATTATAGTGTGATGTTATAATGCATACTAATTATGATGTCATAAAATATTATGTCATAGTGCATACTAATTATGATTTCATAATACATGTGATGTCATAACACACTAGTTATTATGCCATAATATATTGTGATGATATAATACATACAAATTATGATGTCAAATATATATTTCAATGTCATAATACATACAAATCATGACATCATAATATATTGCGGTCATAATATGTACTATGATATAATATATTGTAATTTCATGACACCTACAAATTATGATGTTGACATCAAATTGTGATGTAATAATATGTTTATTTATCATATTTATGATACAATGACAAAATTTTTTAGGTAATTTTATAAGAAAATTGAGTGAAATTTTGTAATAACATTAATATATAAAGATTAAAATCGTGGTCAAAGATGAAAGAGGAGCAGGCATGTCACATGCTAGGAGTGGAAACAGAAAGGATGGGTGAGGAATTTGCCTCACTTTTAAACCACCAGATCTCATGAGTACTACCTATGACAAGAATGGCACAGAGCCATGAGGAATCCATCCCCATGATTCAACCACATCCCACCAGGCTCCACCTATAACATTAGGATTAAAATTTATTATAAGATTTGGAGGGGACATCTAAACTATATTATATGATCATTAGAAAAACAGATGAGGCCGAATGCGGTGACTCATGCCTGTAATCCTAGCACTTTGGGAGGCTGAGTTGGGTGGATCACGAGGTCAGGAGATTGAGACCATCTTGGCAAACATGGTGAAACCCCGTCTCTACTAAAAGTACCAAAAATTAGCCAGGCATGGTGGCAGGTGTCTGTAGTCCCAGCTATTTGGGAGGCTGAGGCAGGAGAATCACTTGAACCCGGAGGCAGAGGTTGCAGTGAGCCGAGCATCTTGTCACTGCACTCCAGCTTGGGTGACAGAGTGAGACTCCATCTCAAAAAAAAAAATAATAAATAGACAAAACATTCATGGTTTCTACTGTCCAGATACTTTCATTCCAGAGCAAATGGCTAAATGATTGAATTCAATATTCTGTGGTCACGAGAGAGAAGGGAGGTGTACAGGGGACTTTGGCTGCATTTGTACCACTTCCCTTATGCTGTTGTGACTTCGGGTATCACCACCTGAAGGGCTATTCGTGGACAGAATTATTGCTATTGTCTGATTATTCCTATTTATCTTACCTTAAGAAATAAAAATTTTTTAGCTTCTCATATATTTTTCTAAAAAACCCTAAGGGTTTTAATCAAATTCCTTGTTACTGTGTGTTATAAAAATTGACAGAGGAATGGCTAAAGTAGATTCGAATTACACAAATTCTAGGAGTCAAGTTTCTGTTGGGCCGGCTTAGGAAAGACAGAACTGGAAAGAATCCATTAGCATAGACATCAGACACATGGGGCCTACTTTCCGTCCCAACCCTCACCAGATACACCCACTTCTAAGGCCTCATTTAGATCTGGTCTCACCCTAGAATCTCCTCTCTCAGAACTAATAAAAGGAGATCAGAAATTTGAGTGGTGGCTCCTGCTGCCTTTCCTGAGCTCATGCCCATAATTTCCTGAAAATAAAAAACAGAAAAATGGAAGCAAATAATTACATATGAGTGGCCCACAATTTCTTTTTCACTGAAGCCAGTGCTTCTAGAGGCACCACACCAAGCAATCTGTTTTTTATTTCTTCAGATCCAGTAGGTTGCTCTGCAAGGCAAGGGAAATTCAATATAAATGCAAAAAAAAAATCCCTCTGAACAATTCATCCTTTCTTTCTGTATCGCTCTCACCTGTCTATGTCCCTTTTAGTCTACACATTTTCTTTTTAAGGTAAATAATATTTAAAATTAAAAAAAAGGCCGGGTGCGGTAGCTCACGCCTGTAATCATGGTACTTGAGAGGCTGAGGCGGGTGGATCACGAGGTCAAAAGATCGAGACCATCCTGGCTAACATGGTAAAACCCCATCTCTACTAAAAATACAAAAAATTAGCCGGATGTGGTGGCACATGCCTGTAATCCCAGCTACTTGGGAGGCTGAGACAGGAGCAGCGCTTGAACCCAGGAGGCGGAGGATGCGGTGAGCCGAGAATGTGCCATTGCACTTCAGCCTGGGCAACAAGAGTGAAACTCTGTCTCAAAAAAAAAAGAAAAGAAAAAAAATGGAAATGTGGGCCCTTCATTTAAATCCTAGGAATTACAGTATACTTAGCTCCCAACTCCTAGGGTCTATGATGATTAACTCACATCACGGTGAGTTTTCTAGCACCGTGCTTTGTAACAGACTTCTGAACACATAACACATGCTCAAAAAACAGTGTATTAACTCATGGGTACATGTTTTTCAAATGCAGACTTACTCAAACATTGATGCCTTCTCTAGGCTCTGTAAACCTTAAAGAGCCAGCAGAGAATAAGATGTTTGAAAATTTACATTTAAATTTTCAATTTATATTGCGATGCTTCGCTAAGTGGCTCTCAGCCTAGGTTTCCAACCATAATCACATGACCACTTTAAAGAAATGCAATCACCTGTGTCCTTTCACAGATTCTGTCTGTTGATCTCAGTGGGACCATCCATATGGTTTTAATCAGGAAGTCAAATTGTCCCTTTTTGACGATGACATAATATTATATGTAAAAAAAATCTAAAGACCACCAAAACTTTAGATTTTATAAATAAATTTAATAATGTTTCAGGATAGAAAAATCAATGTACAAAAATTAATAGTGTTTTTGTACACTAATAATGATCAAGCTGAGTGCCTAATTAAAAAGTCAATTTTTTTACAATAGGTACAAAAAAGGTAAAATACCTAGAAATACAATTAATAAAATAGGTGAAAGATCTCCATAAGGAAAACTACAAAACACTGATTAAATAAATTGTGTATGACACAAACAAATGAGAAAAACATCCCATGCTCATGGATTGGAAGAATTATTATCATTAAGATGAACATACTGCCCCAAACAAATTACATATTAAATACAATTCCTACCAAAATGCCAATGTTAGTTTTTATAGAATTAGAAAAATGTTTAAACTCATATGGAACCATAGAAAAGCCTGAATAGCCAAAGTAAATTTAAGCAAAGACAAGAAAGTTGGGGTGATTACATTACCAGACTTAAATTACACTAGAAGGCTTTAATAACCAATACAGCATGGTACTGATATGAATAGATGCATAGATTAATGGAACAGAATAGAGAATCTAAAAATAAAGCCATGTATCTAAACACAATTGATCTTTTACAAGGTCAACAAAAACATACACTGGGGAAATGACTTTCTATTTAACATATTGTGCTGAAAAAATTATATTGCCATATGCTGAAGAATAAAATGGAACCCCTAACTCTCACCATATACAAAAATCAACTCAATATGGATCAAAATACTAAAATGTAAGACCTGAAATGATAAAAAAAAAATTCTAGAAAATATCCTGTGATAAACTCTTCTGGACATTGGCCTGGACAAATAATTCATGACTAAGATCTCAAAAGCAGAGGCAACAATAACAAAAATAGAAAAATGGAACTTAATTAAACTAAAAAGCTCCTGAACAAAAGCGTTGATTAACAAGTGAGCAGACAACCTATGGAATACAAAAAATGTTTGAGAACTGTGCATGTGACAAAGAACTAATGTCTGAATGTACAAGGAAATCAAACAGCTCAACAAGAAAAAAACAAGTAACCTTATTGAAAAGCAGGCAAATAATGGGAACAGATATTTTTCAAAAAGAGAGCAACGATGGCCAATAAGCAGGTAAAAAATGCTCAACATTGCCAATAGTCAGAGAAATGCCACTTAAAAACCACAATGAAATACCATCTTACACCATTCGTAATGGCTAATTATTAAAAAGCAGAAAATTACAAATATTGGCAAGAATACACAGAAAATAGAACACTTACACATTGTAGGAATGTAAGTTCGACAACCTCTATGGAAAATAGTATGGGGATATCTCAAAAAGCTAAAAATAGAACTTCCATTTGATCCAGCATTCCCACTAATGGGTATCTACCCAAAGAAAAATAATTCATTACATAAAGTAATTACTCACGCTCATATATTTATTGCAGCATTATTCACAATAGCAAAGATATGGAGTCAATTTAAATTTATCCATCAATGATTGAATACAGAAAATGTGCTATACATTTATACCATACAATACTACTCAGTCATAAAGAAGAGTTAAATGATATCTTTTGCAGCAACATCAATGGAACTGGAGGTCATTATTGTAAGTGAAATAACTCAGAAACAGAAAATCAAATACTGCATTTTCTCACTTATATGTGGGACCTCAATAATGCATGCACTTGGATGTAGAGACTGGAAAAATAGACACTGGAGACTCAGAAAGATGGGAGGTTGGAAGAGGGTTTAGAAATGAAGAAATACCTAATTGAGACAATGAGAACCGTTCAGATGATTCCTACACTGAAAGCCCACACTTCATCACTATGCAACATATCCAAGTGATGAAACTGCATCTGTACTGCCTAACATAGTAAAGAGAAAAAAAAAGTTGGCTTTTATCAAGAGGGCAGACGGAATAGACCTCATAATTTTCATAAATATTTAGGCAGAAAAATAATTTTAATAAAAATTTATAAAATAAATAAAATAATTTTAATAAAAATATATAATTTTTGAGCCAGAGTCTTGCTCTTTCTCCCAGGCAGGAGTGCAATGGCAGCGATTTTGGCTCACCGCAACCTCTGCCTCCCTGGTTCAAGCAATTCTCCTGCCTCAGCCTCCCGAGTGGCTGGGATTAGAAGCACCCGCCACCATGCTCAGCTAATTTTTATATTTTTAGCAGAGACAGAGTTTCACCATATTGTCCAGGCTGGTCTTAAACTCCTGACCTCAGGTGATCCACCTGCCTCAACCTCCCAAAGTGCTAGGATTACAGGCATGAGCCACTTCACCTGGCCAATAATATTGTATTTTAAGAATGGCATAAAAAGATAATTTGATGAATTAGAGTAGTTAGTACATAGCACAGACAATATGCAAGGCAAGATTCTAAGCCATTATACATTTTAGACAGAATATCCAACAGTGTAAAATAAATAACATGAAGATTCAGTGGCAATGAAAAATTGACATATTTTCAATCATATTAGATGATATTAAAATCATTGTGAAATTTTGTTTTGTTTCATAATAATTATAATATTAAATAACTTCATTAAAAAGTTTGGCTAATTAGGCATATAGATAAATGGGCAACATGTTAACCAGTAAACAGAGGATACACATTATTTTTAAAGGCCAATGAATATTTTTATTTATTTATTATTTATTTATTTTTGGTTGGGCCAGCTGCTTTATTCGCTGGGGATATAGTGGCGTCCTCTCCTTGGGAGGTGGGATTTTCTACTAGTCACCCCCAGCCGTGGTCCAGGAGGCGCCATGAAATTCAGTGCTGGGCTCAGCTGGGGGCCGGGTCTTGGCGAAGGCGAACTGTGCAGCGAAGCAGTCAGTAGCTGTGGGTTCTCACCGCCCGCTCTGCCCGGCTGTCCTGGGTCTCCCGGTGCTCCTCAGGCCCCCACCGAGCCTGCGTCTCTATAGGGCAATGAGCATCCAGCCCGGAACCTTCTCCTCAGAGCCCTGTTTGACGCAGGCCGAGCATTTCTGCTTCCTCCCGTTGGGCTGGACTTTACCCTCGGTGTTTCTTCCAGTCTTTCTTCCGGCCGCTTGTCTGCCTGAGCTTCAATTCCAGCCTCAAAAATGTTCCAGCTGGGAAGGGCGTGTCCATGGCACTGTCCACACTGGTCTCTCAGAAGGTCATTGCATGGCTGGGTGGTTTCCTCCCAGGCCACCTGCAGGCCCTGGTGCTGGGCCCTGTGAGCTCGGCCACCCCCGTGACCCCACGCCCACCCACGGGACTAGCAGGATCCGCAGCCATTGCTTGCTTCTGCTGTCACCCCATCCCTGTGAAGCGGAAGTGCTCCCCTCAGCTGTCTGAGCCCGCCAGGAGCCCCCTGTTCCCCTGCCCTGACCCTGCGGGCCATGGCCGCAGAACGTTGGGAAGAGGGGAAGGAACTGGGAAATATCCCTTTCCCCAAATTGACCTTGGGGTCCGCCTGGTCCTCTCCACACCTTCCCACTCTGCCCGCACTGTTCCCTGGGGCCTGAAGATTTAGCAAAGTTCCCTTCCCCCTGCCCATGCCGCGAAGCAGTCCTGTTGCCCACTCCCACCCTTCACCCCTTTTCTGGCTCGTTCTTTCACCCTACTGGCTCTTCGAAACGACTCCCTCTCTTCTCTAGTGTCTTCGGAGTCCCTCTCTGCTTCTCCGGATCAGCCTTCTGCCAGATCGCGTCTTCCCCGCCATCTTGAATCTCCTGGCTCCCCTGGGATGCCTCCCCCATCCCGGGGCCCAGGCAAAACCGACAAAATTATTTTAAATGGGAACATTTGAATTCCACTGAATTTATGACAACAGAAACCCATCTGGTCATATTTTAAAGAATTATAAAATAATAATAGCAACTATCAATTTAAAGTGTAACCAGGGTTAAGAATACCCACCATTTTACCAACAACAATGAAACCCTGTTATAGCTAAGGAGCAAGTTCAGTAAAGTTGCAGGATACAATATTAACATGAAGAGAGCGGGCCGGGCACAGAGCGGGCTGCGGTGACTGGCGGCACGAGCCTGCAGCCCCTCCCGCGCGGCGTCCCACCATAGAGCTCACAGTGTCGCTGGCCGTGTGCGTGCTGCCCTTCCTGTTGTGGGTGTGCGTGAAGGGACTGGAGTTCGTGCTCATCCACCAGCGCTGGGTGTTCATGTGCCTCTTCCTCTTGCTGCTGTCGCTCATCTTCGGCATCTACTACTACGGGCGCTCCTGGGTGGTGTTCAAGCTCAACAGCATGCCGCGCCTGCACGAGGAGCACGTGCGGGACATCCAGAAACAGATGCGGGAATGGAAGGAGCAGGGCAGCAAGACCTTCATGTGCACAGGACGCCCCGGCTGGCTCACCGTCTCGCTCCGTGTCGGGAATTACAAGAAGACACACAAAAAGATCATGATTAATCTGATGGACATTCTGGAAGTGGACACCAAGAAACACATTGTCCGTGTGGAGCCCTTGGTGACCATGGGCCAGGTGACTGCCCTGCTGAACTCCATTGGCTGGACTCTGCCCGTGTGGCCTGAGCTTGATGACCTCACAGTGGGGGGCTTGATCATGGGCACGGGCATAGAGTCGTCATCCCACAGATACGGACTGTTCCAACACATCTGCACTGCCTATGAGCTGGTCCTGGCTGATGGCAGCTTTGTGCAATGCGCTCTGTCCGAAAACTCAGAACTATTCTATGCCGTACCCTGGTCCCGTGGGACGCTGGGTTTCCTGGTGGCTGCCGAGATCCGCATCATCCCTGCCAAGAAGTACCTCAAGCTGCGTTTCGAGCCGGTGCGGGGCCTGGAGGCTATCTGTGCCAAGTTCACCCATGAGTCCCAGCGGCAGGAGAACCACTTCGTGGAAGAGCTGCTCTACTCCCTGGATGAGGCTGTCATTATAACGGGGTCATGACAGACGAGGTAGAGCCCAGCAAACTGAATAGCAATGGCAATTACTACAAGTCGTGGTTCTTTAAGCATGTGGAGAACTATCTAAGACAAAGCCAGAGGGCCTGGAGTACATTCCCTTGAGACACTACTACCACTGCCACATGCGAAGCATCTTCTGGGAGCTCCAGGACATCATCCCCTTTAGCAACAACCCCATCTTCCACTACCTCTTTGGCTGGATGGTGCCTCCCAAGATCTCCCTCCTGAAGCTGACCCAGGGTGAGACCCTGCGCAAGCTGTAGGAGCAGCACCACGTGGTGCAGGACATGCTGGTGCCCATGAAGTGTGTGCAGCAGGCCCTGCACACCTTCCAAAACGACATCCCCGTCTACCCCATCTGGCTGTGTCCATTCATCCTGCCCAGCCAGCCAGGCCTGGTGCACCCCAAGGGAAATGAGGCAGAACTGTACATTGACATTGGAGCATATGGGGAGCCACATGTGAAACACTTTGAAGCCAGGCCCTGCATGAGGCAGTTGGAGAAGTTTGTTCGCAGTGTGCGTGGCTTCCAGATGCTGTATGCCGACTGCTATATGGACCTGGAGGAATTCTAGGAGATGTTTGATGACTCCTTGTACCACAAGCTGCGAGAGAAGCTTGGTTGTCAGGACGCCTTCCCTGAGGTGTACGACAAGATCTGCAAGGCCGCCAGGCACTGAGCTGGAGGCCGCCTGGAGAGACGGATACATGTGAGTGGTCAGGCATCTTCCTTTCACTGGAGCTTGGCTGCTTTCCCAGATCCACGCTTTCAGAGAGAAACCCCTCCAGAAATCCCCCCCTGACAGCCCAACACCACCTTCCTCCTGGCTTCCAGGGGCAGCCCAGTGGAATGGAAAGAATGTGGGGTTTGGAGGCAGACAAGCCTGAGTCCAGTTCCCCGTTTAGAACTCATTAGCTGTGTGACTCTGGGTGAGTCCCTTAAACCCTCTGAGCCTGGGTCTCTCCATCAGTTGAAGGGGATAGTAATACCTACCTGCAGGTTGTCATCTGAGTTGAGCACCGGTCACATTGCAGTGCTGGGTAAGTGCTAGCTCTTGTTGCTTCCCGTTCAGCATCACATCTGCAGTGGAGTCTGAAAAGGCTCCACGTCAGGTCACCTGTGCACAGCCATGGGCCGTGGCTGGAGTGATGAAGGGGATGCCCTGGAGTTGCCCTGCCATCGCCTCCATCAGCCAGACGATCCCTTACAGGAGAAGGACAGCTCTTCCCCACCCTGGGGTCTCAGGAGGGAAGTGGTGGGGTAGGGAGGCCCAAGGTGTGCTGTGCCATAGCCAGGTCTGAGGCCAAAGTTCTCCCCACCATCCTTGGTGCTGTCCTGCCCCTTCATCCTCTATGCCCTGGCCTGCAGGCCAACCCCAGCCACCACTGAGTCCACTCGGAGGGGCCTGTGTTCCTGGAGAAGGCATTCCAAGGTTGAATCCTGCCCTAGCCTCGGTCTGGGACACCTAGGTGGCGAAAGTGGTCTGCCCTCTGAATTGGATCCAGGGGACCTGGGCTCATTCTTCTTGGCTTACCAACGCTGCTGGCCTCACCTTGTCCCAAAACCCACTTTGTCTTCGTGGGAGTGCGTCTACGCTGCTCTGTAGCATGGGGGCTGGGGAGTGGACGGCATCAAGTAGGAAAATGGAGTCCACCACCATGTTTCTGTGGGATTCTCACTGTGGGGCTGGAAGAAAAGAGCATCAGCTTGATTTCTCCAACCACTCATCTCTCTTTTTTTTCTTTCTCCCACCACTCCCCACCCCAGCTGTAGTTAATTTCAGTGCCTTACAAATCCTAAGCTCAGAGAAAAGTTCCATTTCCGTTCTAGAGGGAAATGAGCCTCCCTACGTCCTTCCCCTGCTAGTTATAACTCAAAGCTTGGTTGTTTATGCAACTCCATCTTAAGAACTGCCCAGCCTCAGGTGAAAACCCGAATCTGAGAAGGAATTGTTGTCATGTAAGGGAAGCTGGAATTAAGGGAGCTGAGCCAGTCATGGTTGTGAGGTGTGAGTCAGAAGACCTAGGTTTCAGTCCCTCTCTACTGTCAGCGAGCTGTGCAAGGTGGGCTAGTCCTTTGTCCTCTGAGCTGCAGTTTTCTCATCTGTCACATCACTACAGACAAGACCTCCCTGGAACTCTTCTGATTGTCTTAGATACTGTGGTTGCAAAACCCATAGAAAGCCTCATTTGGGTGGTCAGAGGAAAAATAAATGATCTAGTGAACACTTGGGTGTTATCTGTCATTCAAGATCCTTCCTTCAGCCCCAAGGCTAGCTCCCATCTCATTTTCAGAAAAGCTTATACCTGGCTTGCAGGGAAGAATTTGCCTTGTAATTCGAGGTCCCACAATCCTCTTAGAGTCACGCTTTGACTGAAGATTGTTCACCCATCCCTCCCAAGGCTTGGCACACTGCTAGTGTCTGAACATGGTCCTGTGAGGGCTGGGGGCATTCAGGCACTCAGAAGGCAAAGGAACCACCCAACCCATTTGGCCTCTGGAGGGGGCAGAAGGAAAAAACCTCATTCTCTATTTTGCAAAGCATGTGAATCCTGGCATTAGTTCTCATAGGAGACCCATGTGCTTCCTTGCTCGATGCAAAACTGATGATTCTACTTGCTATAGATGGTTAACATGAGCTGGTTAATCCAACAGTGTCATTGTTTTCGCCAGTGGAGCCTCCATCCCTAAGCCACTGGGACTGTGGCCAGAGATGCCAGCAACCTCAGTCACCGTTAATCATGTAACCAAAATCCAGACCTTACCCACAACCTGGGGCTTGGAAGGGAAGGTATTTTGGAATCACACCCACAGGTTAATGTTGCTCCAGTAAAATCTTGCCTGGAAAGAGGCAGTGTTAGCATGGTGAGCTGAGTTCATGGCTTTTTTTTTTTTTTTTAGCCAGTCCTGTCACTGGCCATCCATGTGATAGTTTTGGGTGGAGTTAAACTTGTCCCAGGGGGCAATGCATGTGGAAAGTATCAGAGTAAACCTCTCCCCTCCAGAGCCCTGAGTTTCTTGGCTGCGTGAAGGTTTTCTGTAAAATCAGAATTGTAGCCAGTTTCTTTGGCCAGAAGGATGAATAATTGGATATTACTGAAAAGGAGGGGTGGGGATGGGTGTGGCAGTGTATGGTGTGTGCTTTTTTCCTCTTTGGTCATGGGGACCAAGGAGAAAGGCATGAGTCTCCCCTATCAGGCTCTTGCAGCCACAGGCACTGTATCTACCATCTGGAACACATGACCTCGTGGCTGTGAGGCTGCTGCTTCTGTTAAAATAAAAGTATGGCCTGGAAAAAAAAAAAAGAAAGAAAATCAGTTGCATTTTTATACAGTAACAACAGAATATCTGAAAAAGAAATAAAACAATTCATTAACAATATTATCAAATAGGAATACTTAATTAAATAGAATGAGTTCAATGAAGAAAATTAAAGATCTGCATACTGGAAACTATCAAATGTGTACAGCAATATTGATGAAACTTGAAGAAATTATGCTAAGTGAGATAAGGGAAATACAGAAAGACAAATACTGCATGATCTCATTTGTATGTGGAATTAAAAAAAAAAAGCTGGATGCAGTGGCTCATGCCTGCAATTTCAGCACTTTAGGAGGATGACATGAGGGAGACGAGCTACTGCACTCTAGCCTGGCAACAGCTTGAGACTCCATCTCAAAAAAAAAAAAACCCTAGGTTAAAAATCTCTTATATTTGACATAGCCTAAATAATATTATTGAAGAACTAATTAATAGATGGAACAGGTGATATATTGTAGAGAATTAGTCTTTTATTGTTTTCTTTTGTGAAGAATTATTTGTTCTATAAACTCAGCATTTATATTTGGGTTGTTTCATGGCTAATGAGATATTTAGTTACAAACAGCTGAGTACAGTATTGAAACAGTGGGTGGAGTGGGGTGTGGATGGGCAGGTTGGTGGCTGGCTGAGTAGGCAGAAGGATAAACAGGTAATGAAAGAAGATTGGACAGATGGTGGGCAGAGGGGCAGGTAGGTGGCTAGGAGGGTTGGTGGGTGACTGTAGACCTTCCTGGTTGTCTCGGGAAGGTTGTGTGAGTGGAGACACGCAGCATGGTATCTTTGTAACCGGCTGCTTTCACTAAGAATCATGTTTTTGAGCTCCATCCCCATTGCTCTGTGTGTTAGTGGCCTGTTCCTTTTGATTGTGCAATGGCGTTTGGCTGCACAGGGAGACACAAGTGGTTACCCTTCATCCATGGGAGGTTGTGTGATTGTGTCCAGATTTGGGTGATTGTGGATAGAGTTGCCATAAACATTTATGTAAAGGTTTTCATGTGAACGCAATTTTTCGTTACTCCAGGGAAAATAGCTGTGGGACTGCTGGGCCATGTGATTTAACAGAGCTGTCAAACTGCTTTCCAGGGGCACCTGACCACCTCACTATGGTTTGATTTGCATTTCCCTAATGGCTAGTGTTGACAGTCTCTCATAGGCTTATTGTTTTGTATAGAGAGCATCCTGTTTGGTGAGGGTCCAAGTCTTTTACCCACTTTTGTTAGGATGATTCTCTGTTGATTTTGAGAGATCTTTATGTATGTCGAATACTTTCTTTTTTGGATATATGGTTTGCAGATATTCTCTCCCAGCCTATAGCTGTCTTTTCATTGTCTTTTGTTTTATTTTGATCAAGTCTAATTAATGGATTTTTGCTTTTATGTGCATTTACCATCATGTCTAAGAATTCTTTCCCTAACCTCAAGTTATGAAGATTTCTTCTTATGTTTTCTTCTAAAACTTTAAACACACACACACACACACACACACACACACATTCATGGCAATTCCAGTCCTGGTTTCTGTCAGTGGTCACATGGTCCTATAACTACCTTCTTCCACTCCACAGTCTGTATTCCCTTTGCCTTCAGGAAGTCTCTGCTGGTTGTGGTTTTTTACCTGGTGGGGAACCTTCATTCCTGAAGGTTCTGGACCATTACTAATCCTACCTAGATTGGGTTGCTATGCTTTTCCATTGATCTTAATCATAGTGCACGCCCAAGGGCCCTCCTGTATCCCAGACATGCTCTTCCCCAACCCACTGTGAAGCAGCAGTGCAGTTTCTCCTTGGCGGTCTGGATCAGCCACCCCCACCAACATCATAACCCTTCTTTACCTGTTGATCCAGAGACATGAGGAGCTTAACACTACCAGGTGGCAGCCTAAGCTTCCAGAGCAGTGGATCATCACTGTGTCTCCTGGTGGCAGCATTCCTTCCTCTGGAACTAAGACCTCTAGGCCAGCAGAGTATAAGGTGGTGGGGACAAGGAGCAAAACTTTTGTTAGTAGGTTACTAGGGGTGACGATGATGTTGTTCCCACTCCATAATTCCTGGCTATGGGAATAGCCTTTGAGTCTTGGCTATGGGAGAAATAGCACCATGTATTGGACACTGGTTCTGAGAACATCCAGCCTTCTGAGAGCCTTGCCCCAGCCTGAAAGGCACTGCCACTGAGCTGCTCTGTCACTGACTCCTCCAAAGGCCATTATTCCACCATCTGTCAAGCCAGCTGCCTCAGGACGGTGGGAGCCTGGAAGGCCAGTGAATTCCATGAGCACTGGGCCATCGCGGCATTTCTTTTGCTGTGATGTGAGTTCTTGAACCAGAAGAAATGCTGCGTGGATTCCATGACAGTGGAGAAGCCATTCTGTAAACTCACAAGTGGTAGTTTCAGCAGAAGCACTGCATTCAGGGAGGGCAAATCCATACACAGAGTGTGTATTCCACTTATAACAAATACTGCCCCTTCCATGATGGAAAAGGTCCTAGGTGATCAACCTGTTAGTGGGTGGCTGGCTGGTCACTCTGGGGGATGGTGTCATACTAGGGACTCAGTGTTGGTCTCTGCTGCTGGGAGACTAGATACAGAGGTGGCTGTAGAGAGGTCGGCCTCAGTGAGTGTGAGTCCACGATCCTGAGCCCATGCATAACCTCACCCCTGTGACCATGGCCACTTTGTTTCTGAGACCCTGGGGTGAAGATGGGGGTGGCTGGGGAAAGAGACTGACATCTACAGAATGTGTCATCTTATCTACCTGCTACTGATATCCTGCTCTGTGAGGTCACCCTTCAGTGACCATTCACATAGAACACACATATTGTCACATTTTCTGCCCTTCAGTGAGGTCTACTCACATACCTCTTCCCCAGGCTTCTCTGTCACCCACCTACCTATCATATTCTCTGCAAGTCCCTAACCAGCCAGCCAAATTATTGGCCACAGCCCATGAATTGGTCTCACATCTGGCCATTTCTCCTTCCAAGCAAAGTGCACAATCAGGTGCACTGCCCCAAGGTCTGCCCACGGGAAGGGTTACCCTTCACCTTTGTCCTTTAGGGATGTCCCAGAAGGAAGCTATTACACTGCAGCTGTCCACTTTCAGCTGGTACCTGGGTATCACACAGGTCACATGGGAACTTTGTAATCCCCAGGTAAGCATTCAGCCCAGGGACAGGTGAGATGCTTCTCAAAAGGAGAATAGTTATCTGCAGAGGATGGCAAGGCTGTGCACCAAAATCTTAAGGGCCTGTGCTGCCACTCAACTATAGGGGCCTGCCAAAGGCTCCAAACTTATCTGCCACTGATGCTCTGAGCACCATTGGATCTTCTGGGTCACATGGCCCCTGTTGCAGAGCAGCACACACGGCCACATGGACCTGCTGCACGGCCTTCTCTTGCTCTGGGCCCCACTCAACACCAGCAGCCTTTCAGGTTACTTGTTACATTAGCTGGAGCAACACACACAAATGAGGAATATGCTTCCCCCAAACTCCAAATAGGCTCACTAGGCACTGTGTCTCTTTCTTGGTTGTAAGCAGAGCCAGATGCAACAACTCACCCTTTTCCCTTAGAAGGTATGTCATGGCAGGTCCCACACTGCTGGACTCCTAGGAACTTCACTGAGGCAAGGCCCCTGAGTTGTTGCTTTTTTTTTGAGACAGGGTCTCACTCTGTTGCCCAGGCTAGAGTACAGTGGTACAATCGTAGCTTATTGCAGCCTCGAATTCCTGGGCTCAAGGAATTCTCCTGCCTCTGCGTCCCAAGTAACTGGAATCACAAGGGCACACCACCATGCCCATCTATTTTTTTACTTTTTTTTGGTAGAAATTGGGTCTTTGTGTCCCTGTAATCCCAGCTACCTGGTAGGCTGAGGCAGAATTGCTCAAACCAGGACCCAGGAGGCGGAGGTTGCAGTGAGCTGAGATCCCACCACTGCATTCCAGCCTGGGCTACAGAGCTAGACTCCATCTCAAAAAAAAAAAAAGAGAAATGGATACAATGGATAAGTAACAGGACAGACAAACATCCAGGAGAAGACATTTTGGCCAGATACTCCATCTCAAAAAAAAAAAAAAAGCAGAAAGAAAGAAAGAAATGAAATGATGTGGTCTTGCTATGTTTCCCAGGCTGGTCTTGAACTCCTGGCCTCAAGTGATACTCCCATCTCAGTCTCCCAAAATGCTGGCATTATAGGTGTGAGCCACTATGCCTGGCCTACTTTTGTCAGATTTATTTTCCATCCTCTGACACACAAATGTCTTACCAGTCATTTAGAGTTTCTACTTCTTGCTCACTGGGTCTAGTCAGAATGATGCTCTCAATGCAATGGACCCTTGTGCTGTCCTGTGGAAGGAAAAGGCAATCAAGATCTGTGAGAACGACATGATGACGTGGGCTGGAGCATCAATAGACCCCTGAGGGAAAGCACCAAAGGTGGAGGTTGGGCACCGAGGTTGGAGGGTTGCTGGCCTTGCCAGCTGAAAGCAAACTGCTTCTGGTGAGTCTCATTCACAGGAATGGAGAAAAACGAACTTATCAGCTCAATACCTGCATACCAGTACCAGGGGATATATTAATTTGCTCAAACAATTACCACATTTGGTACAGCAGCTGCCATGGAATGGAAGTGATTCTTGGGTTAAGCTTACGAGAGTCCACTGTCATTCTCCAAGATCCATCAGCCTGCACGGGCCAAATAGTCGAGTTGAAAGAGAATGTGGCAGATTCAGTATATAGGAGTCACCACCCCTGTGTTTTTCAAGTCACTGATGGTGTCATTTATCTCTCAGATCCCTTGGGAATGTAGTCTTGCTTTTGGTTTACTATTTTCCTAGGTAGAGGCCATTATAGAGGCTCCATTTGGCTTTCCTAACCATAACAGTCCTCACTCTATAGGAACCCAAGGTGGGGAAGCCGCCAGGCTGCTAAGCATGTCTGTTCTGATGATGCAGTTGCAAACTGGTGCAGTGACCACAAGGCGGGCTTGCCCACCATGAGACAAGCCTGAGCTCAAACTCCATTGGTCACCTGACATTCATAAGCCACTATTTTGTCATTTTGGGTCAGTTCAGAGCCCAGCAGTCCCCAAACTATCTGATTGTTTCCTTTCCCCCAGTGCATACTTTCCCTGGTAAAAGGCCATAGGTCTCTTTGGGGAAGGCAGGAAGAAAGGCTAACTGTATAGATTTTTGGCAATGTCCAGGGTCCTGCTTCAAGGGGACTTGGACTCTGCTAGGGCCTGAATGTTGGTTTCTCCCCAGATATATATGTTGAAACCGAACCTGAAGTGCCACAGTATTAAGAGATGGAGCCTGCTGGAGGTGACTGAGACATGGGGGCTCTGCCTTCATGAGTAGGATTAGTGCCCCTATAAAAGAGGTTGAAACAGCTGACTTGCCCTTTCTGCCATGTGAGAACACAACAAGAAGCAGAAGGTGAGCCTTCACCAAGCACGGAAGCTGCTGGTACCTTGATCTTGGATTTTCCAGCCTCCAAACACATCTAGGAAGCAGAAGGTGAGCCTTCACCAAACACGGAAGCTGCTGGTACCTTGATCTCAGATTTTCCAGCCTCCAGAACTGTGAGAAGAAAATTTCTGTTTTGTATAAATTACCTTGTGTAAGGTCTGAGTGGACTAAGATAGTCTCCCCTTCATTCAAGAGGTTCTGGGTCTGCAAAGTGGTTCAATTCCAGGAATTGGTTGAGAAGCCACGACTCTGTTTCCATTACTCAGGTTAGATCTTTGATCACTCAACCTAGAGCTTTTCTGTTTATACAGATCAAGAAAGGATTTACAGGCTTCCTATGTTTCACTTCTAGGGCCACTATGATCAACTAGGAAATGCCATAGGTCTACATAAGTCATAACATTCTCTCTGCTGCTTTGACTCTACTGTCCATCACAGTAACCACACTCGTCTTTGGTGATTGAGTACTGCCACTTGCTCCTGACAACCTGGGATCCAATTACTTCCATTTCCATCAGGTTTTCTCATTCAGTAAATGAGTTCCCATTGTAAGGTCTGGCCTACAGAGAAAAGTTATCACAACAGAACTCTTCAAAGATGCTGGAGCTTCCCTCACAAATTTATTTCTCACAGTCATGGTAAAAGGTTATGTCCTCTGGGCCCTCCCAGTGTGGGTGAGTGGTTTTTAAATGACAAATCCAGGCTGGATGTGGTGGCTCACACCTATAATCCCAGCACTTTGGGAGGCCAAGACACATGATCCCTTGAGCCCAGGAGTTTGAGACCAGCCTGGGCTACAAAAAATATATCTTTTTAATTAGCCAGGTATGATGGCAAATGCCTGTAGTCCCAGCTACTGAGGAGACTAAGGCAGAAGAACCATTTGGGTGCAGGAGGTCGAAGATGCAGTGAGCTGTGATCATGTCACTGCACTCCAGCCTGGATCTACAATATATATATATCCAGTAGTCTAACATTCCAGTTTCCTTTAGCTTTTGAATCCCTTCCTTTGCATTAAATTAAGGAAGTCCCAGCATTTCCAACTCCCTCATTGTGGGCAACCTTTCAGTCAATGTTTCAGCCAACCACCAAACAAACTATTAGAGCTCTTTCTAACTCCCTCAAGCTGCAACATTAATTGCAGAATCTCTCCTTAGTGAGCATAAGCTTGTCCTGATCTGACTTTATGTTTCTTCCACCATTATCCCACACTCTTAATATGTATTCCCACACACATCCCCTGGATTTCCATCTGTGTAAATTATGATACTCAAATAGTTCTTTTGAATTATAGTGTACTTCCTTGTATACTTTCTTGTGGGTCACACTTGTACCTGAAATAAAAATGGTTGACAGGGAATTTACTTTAAAAAATGACTATCATAGTTTTCATAACCTAGATAAAATATTAAATAATCTTATAAATGTAATGGAATAAATGTAAACAGACATGTCATATGATTTGGTATATAAGGTTATTAACAGATATTAAGTAGCTGGGTAATTTCCAACTTAAAAAATGTAGGAAAACACTTTTTAAATGTTCTTATTAGAAGGTAAATTATCTTTGCCTAATTCAAACCTTCTATAAAAGTTATGTATAAAATGAGGTAAAAGGAACCAGGAAATAGAAGATGCAAAGAAAGTTAAAGATATATAGAGGTATTTTTGATTAAGAAGGTGAAAAAATAGCAATTTTATATAAGAAGGAATTTTGTGTGGTATTTTGCCCTAAAATAAAATGACCAGTTTGTTCAAGAAAGAGAATATTTAGGCAAAACAGAAAGCCTAAGCATGTTGTGAATCATCTATGTAAATTGTAATAAGATTAGTTAATAGAAACTTTTTTTTTTTTAAGGAAACGAGGTGGTATAATTTAGTTGGACATGAGTAAAAAGAAAATCATAATTGTCTGTCCAGAGGTGGGTCTTTTATATTAACAAAATTACACGAATACAAACAATAATTGGTTAAAACAAGATTTAAAATATTTATTTATGTTTGAGACAGAGTCTCACTCTTGCACCCTGGAGTGCACATTATATAGGAGACAACTCAGGAAAACCAAATGGAAAAAAATTGTAGAGGACAAAGTAAAGTGGGGATAACAGGGTGGGTAGTCAATCTCGGTAAACAGCCATGGGTAAGAACTCTCCATTTTTTGTGTTCTGCAGAAGCAGATTACAGCAAATAAATACCCTTTTCATTGTGACTTAGATGATCCTTCCTCTTTTAGATATCACTAATGCACAAACTCTCTAAATTTTCATTTTTCTTTTATAGACGATTAATTTTGTCTTCCGTGTTCAGAACAAAATACTTGTTAAATACACTGCTTTTCTCTCCTTTCCCCAGCCTCCCGGAGTCTGCTCTGCCTTCAGTCTGAGCCAACATACAAACCCCGTTTATGCCCCTTCGAAGAACAGGCTGACTTTTGGGTGAAACATTCCCTAAGCCTGAATCTGATTTTGCCATTCTCCACTCTTCCTCCCACCTTCCTTCTAATCTTGTTTCCTCCTCCATAAAAAACACAGCATTTTTCTCCCTCTTTTGAGATGCTTGCAGATCTGATGCTTGGTGCTTTCCCCATTGCAATACTCCTTTAGAATTGTCACGTCTTACCTACATCTGAATTTATTAGAAAATATCTAGAAACAGCCTCAGGACAGTAACAATCACACCCTCACGGAGGACATCACAACCCACCTCCCATCTCAACTCTCAACACGTCTGCCTGTGCATTCCCAGCTTTCCAGGGCTCTGCAGCTTCTCTCAGTGTACAGGCCTCTTCTATGGCTGCTGTGAGCAGGCTGGGACACCTGCAGAGGAGGATCTCCAGGAAGAAAAGACTGTGCTATTCATGAACACCTCTGACATGTGTTAATACTAATACTGCATTGATTTCAAATGCATATGCAGCAATTTGGGGCGAAAGAAAAAATATTTAAAAAAAAAACTGAAAAGTTATCTTTAAAATCTAAAAAATTTAAACTATTGTTTTAAAAGCCTTACATAGGCCAGGCGTACCTGTAAATCCCAGCTACTTAAAATAAAAAATTTAATTAAGGAGAGCAGCTGAGGCAGGAGAATGGCTTGAGAATGCAGTGAGCCGAGATCGAGCCACTGCACTCCAGCCTGGCAACAGAGTGAGACTCATCTCAAATCAAACAAAAAAAAGGCCTTACATAGTTCACAGCTATCAGTGCACACACTAAGCTAGTATCTGTGCATGGACAGAAGGAGCCTTCACTTTGGAGTAGTTTCTGTAACTCTGTTTACATGAAAAGGGACACAAGAGTGTAAGACTGTGTTGTTGCCCTGACAAGGCCCCATTCTTTTCTAGGATGTGCAATCTTAGTTGTCCTTGAGTTAACTGGAATTGAGGTGTTTCTTCTTTTGAAAACACTAGCTTTACTAGTTCTTTAGCAGGAGAGGTGGTATTTTCCTGTCTTTTTTGATGAGGGGTTCAGATGTTACATTACCCCTCATTTCTTCCTTCAGGAGAGGATGGCCTTAGAGCGCTGAAGATGAATCAAATCATCAGCACTCAAAGACCTTTTCTGGCCAGCAGTAGAGAAGACTTCATCTTGTTCCATCCTTGAAAAAGCCTAAGAATGTCAAATAGAAAAAAGGTACAATTATAAAAGGGTTCCAACCTTATAACTATCACCACTGATGATAAGCCACACATGCAGACTTCTTTAGACAGTTTAGCTACAGCTACTGAGGCTGAGGTTTACACTGCCAACTTCTGGCAGCTCACTAAGGTAATTCTCCTTTCAGGGCTAGAATTAGATTGCCGGAGCAAAGGGGAGCTTGCTTTATTAAGTTACTTAAAAATTGGGCTCCCAAAAATGCCACAGTATCATCTGTTACTTATGCACTTGTTCCTTAAACATAATGAATGCACACTTTTGCAAAAAGTCAGTTTACTAATCTAATCAAATTCTGCCTGATCTATAAGTTATTATACACTCAAAGCAAATTTTAACGAAGCAGGCATGTGCTGGGTTGTACTGAAATGTAAGCGAAATCTAACAACTAAAACATCAAAAGGCATTACTTCATTTGCACTAATTACGGTAGAAAAATGTATTCTTTTAAAACACTTCCACGATGCCATAGAACATGTATATTTTAAATGTTCATCCTTGTCAGCTGTAATTTTGCTGTGTACTTAGTAAAAGTCACAAACCATAAATATTACTTTGTCCCACAAAAGTTATCATTTCCAGTAAAATCCCATGTACTTCCTGCATCCAGTCCTTGAGACAAGCACACCTCATACAGTCTAAGTGCAGGCCTCTCGGCTTAGGCAGTAATGGTTTGTCTGACAAACCCATGGGACTGACTGCACTGTGGTACACACTGTGTGGTACACACATGGGACTGACTGCACTGTGGTATAAATGACATAAATTTGCAAACCGAGTAATAAAAAGTAGTCAAGAGTGTATTATGTATGTATACATCATTAGAAATACAATGGCAATTGTGAATGGCAGTTCATTCTTGATTTGGCTCTCTTTAAGTCTGTTTTGGTGTAAAGGAATGCTTGATTTTTGCACATTGATTTTGTATCCTGAAACTTTGCTGAAGTTGCTTATCAGTTTCAGGAGACTCTGGGCTGAGACGATGGGGTCTTCTAAACATACAATCATGTTGTCTACAAATAGAGACAATTTGACTTCCTCCTTTCCTAATTGAATGTGCTTTATTTCTTTTTCTTGCCTGATTGCTCTGGCTAGAATTTCCAATACTATATTGAATAGGAATGGTGAGAGAGGGCATCCTTGTCTAGTGCCAGATTTCAAAGGGAATGCTGCTAATTTTTGCCCATTCAGTATGATATTGGCTGTGGGACTGCCATAAATAGCTTTTATTATTTTGAGATACGTTCCATCAATACCTAGTTTATTCAGAGTTTTTAGCATAAAGGGTCATTGAATTTTGTCTAAGGGCTTCTATGCATCTATTGAGATAATCATGTGGTTTTTGTGTTGGTTCTGTTTATGTGGTGAATGATGTTTATAGACTTGTGTACGTTCAATCAGCCTTGCATCCCTGGGATGAAGCCTACTTGATGAGTTCGTGTCCTTTGTAGGGACATGGATGAACCTGGAAACCATCAATCTCAGCAAACTGACACAAGAACAGAAAATCAAACACCACATGTTCTCACTCATAGGCAGGTGTTGAACAATGAGAACACATGGACACAGGGAGGGAAGTATCACACACAGAGGTCTGTGGGGGGGGGGAACCAGGAGACGGACAGCAGGGGTTGGGGAGCTGAGGAGGGATAACATGGGGAGAAATGCCAGATACAGGTGATGGGGAAGAAGGCAGCAAATCACA
>NW_016108109.1:443468-445509 GCF_001604975.1 Cebus imitator | reverse complement strand
GGAGGAAGGCAGCAAATCACACTGCCACGTGTGTTCCTATGCAACAATTTTGCATGTTCTTCACATGTACCCCAAAACCTAAAATGCAATAAAATAAATAAATGGGAAAAAATAAATAAGATAATAATAATAAATTAAAAAATAGAAATACAATGGCAAGAAACCTTTTATATATGATTATTTGCAAGGGCAAAAGTTCAAAAGGTTCAAATTCATTAAGAATGATTTAAATTTTGATTAAAACATTGTGAATTATGGTCACAGAAGAGATAATATCTATAATTTTCAAATAACGTGAATATTTACAAAAACCATAAAAGACACAGGAAATAGAATGCTAAAAGGTTAATAAGCCCTTCAATATGTTAATTTTGAAGCTTTCCATTTTTCTAATCATTACTTAATATGACCTAGTCACAGATGTTGGCATTGGTGTTAGACTGAAAACCCACTTAGTAACTTCATAACCTTACCTGCAGCTCCCATGCTTTTTCTCTCTCAAGAAGGTAAACAGGCAAATACAGGCCATGCCTGTGTGCCAAGGCATGAAGATAGAAGTAGTATCTGGTATAAACCTTTCCAGGAACGATGAAATTATAATTAATTAGCTCCAAGAAGTACTCTTCCAACTCATTCCTGGGGAAGGAGAAACAACAAAACCAACACAGGACAATGTGAGTTCACTGGGCTGTCTTCAAAAACATTATTCTCATGTAAGAAATGTGGTAAAGCCATCATGTGCTCTAGTTTATTAGAATTCATGAAATAACACACACTGGACAGAACCCTATTGAGGAAAGAAATATAAGAAAGCATGCAATGTTCCCAGTTCTCTTTGAAAACTTAGAAATAACTTGTACCAGAAAAGAAACATGAATGTAAAAATGTGTTAATAAACTTCCGTTTTCCACATACTTTCAAAGATATATTCACATTTACTATGGAGAAAAATGACATAATCTTAAGAAACATGGTAAAGCCTTCAGTTTTTTCATTTCTTCAAAAACATGAAAGGATTCAATGGAGAAAATCCTTATAAATACAGACATGTGGTAAGGTCTTCAGTTGTTCCACTTCCACATGAGGATAAGAACTCATTTCTGAAATAAACCCTATGAATGAATAGAATGTAGAAATGCCTTTATTTACTTGATATTTGCTTCAAGACCCATGATAACACACACTGTAGATAGACCTCATAAATATAAAAAAGCACATTGGATTGGAATCCCAGTAGGTTACCAAATACAGGAAAGTTTTCAGTTTTAAGAATTTCTTCAACATTTATGTGAAAACTTTCCCTAGAGGGAAACCCTATTAATGTTCATAACTTAGAAAGCCTGAGCAAATCGATTCTTGTATAATCTTTAAAAATGTACATAAGTAAATGTTATACTACTTATATTTTGTTTCTCAATGGTTCTTCATTTGAAAGGGTTTCTGTACTTCCACTTCTTTTGCAAGAAAACCTTGAGGTTACAATTTTGTAGATACTCTTTAAACAATACCTTATGCATTTAAACAATACTTTATGCATTTCTGTTAAGTCAGTTAATAAAATTTCTCAATTTATTTAAAAATGTCACACTGAGCTACTAGAATGGCTCCAAATTCTATTTTGAAACGAATACAGCCTATGCAGGTGGGTTCCTACGCTAATGTCCAAACAGGGCACAGCTGCTTGCAGTTCGTTCTGCACTCAGCACCCTAAGTTTGGGATGAGGAGAAAGGTGACAGCCTCCTCTGCACTTGTGCAGCTGACTTGGGCTCATTCTTGAGGGTTCCATTGCACAACTCAGACTTCGTGCTCGCTCCCCAGGTACTGCAATAGTGATCAGATGACAGAAATGATGGATGCCATTTATTAGCTGTCACTATTAAGGGGCAGGAATATTCTTTAAACTTCAAATGGTAGAAAGATCAGAGAGATGGCCGGGCGCGGTGGCTCAAGCCTGTAATCCCAGCACTTTGGGAGGCCGAGGCGGGTGGATCACGAGGTCAAGAGATCGAGACCATCCTGGTCAACATGGTGAAACCCCGT
>NW_016108109.1:427412-438778 GCF_001604975.1 Cebus imitator | reverse complement strand
AACTCCGTCTCAAAAAAAAAAAAAGAAAGAAAGAAAGATCAGAGAGACACATCTTGGCTAGACTAAACCCATTTTGTGAGATGCCTTCTGGTAGGGTGCTGGCCTTACAGTGTTTCTCCTCAGTTGAATTAGAAATGAAACCCCAAGGTGCTCAGCATCTGTCACCCCTGGCCAGAACAGACTGTGGGGATGAGTTGAATGCACTGAGAGGGGAAGAGGCTGGGAGCAGCCCTCTGCCACATGATTATTCAGCTGTCCTGGCCAAAGGTTTTGTTTTTTGTGACAGGGTCTTGCTCTGTCACCCAGGCTAATGTGCAGTGGCATGATCCTAGCTCACAGCAGACTCAACCTCCCAGGCTCAAGTGACCCATTCACTTAAGCCTTTCAAGGCTTGGAACTACAGGCTCATGCCACTTAGCTGGGCTTTTTAAAATTATTTTTGTGGAGACAGTGTCTCACTTTTTGCCCAGGCTGGTGTTAAACTCCTGTGATCAAGTGGATACTACCACCTTGGCCTCCCAAAGTGCTGGTATTACAGACATGAGCCACTGTATCCAGCACTCAGTCAAATGTTTAAATAAATACAAAACCAGAGTAATCTTACCACTCCCATAGTAATCCCTATAAAGAATTGTATAAAAGCAATACCTCAACAACACATTTGGTTCCTTGGTATTAAAGTTTCAATGTTTTATCCACTGGCTAAATCAACAAATGCTTGAAGTTTTTCACTATGGAAAGCAGGATATAAGCAGATATGTGATTTTCTCATTTGTTTAACTGAAAACCCAGTTGAAACTACTTCCAACATTAATTTCCTATTCATATAACCACAAGGCTATGGGACTGTAAATCAGATGTTTGAATAATCAGCCAATCAGGACTTAATTTACTATATGAATATATGTATGTCATAACCTCTTTTGTGTTTTTCCATAAACATATTTTAACTGTGTAAAATACGATATTTTATAGAATTATCATGCTTATTAATAGTAGTTATTGAAAAAAAAAAAAAAACAATTATCCCTACAGTATATGTATCTTCTTAGTATTTGTCAGTTTTTCAATTGCTTAATAGCATACCCTTTACAAGCACAGCAAATTTTCTGAATAGGAGCTTCTCAGTTTAACTTACATGTATATGTGTGTGCATATATATATAAGTTGTTTATCAATAATGTTTTAAAGTTTTATTTCAATAGTTTTGAGGTACAGGTGGTTTTGGTTACACGTATAATTTTTTTACGGGTGACATCGGAGCTTCTGGTTTACCTACCACTTGAGCAGTGTACTCTGTACCCAATATGTAATCTTTTATCCATCACCCCTCCCATCCTTCCTCTCATAGTCCCCAAAGGCCATTGTATCATTCTTATGCCTTTGGATCCTCATGGCTTAGCTCCTACCTATAAGTGAGAACATATTGTATTTGGTTTTCCATTCCTGAGTTACTTCACTTAGAATAATGGCCTCAAGCTCCATCCAAGTTGCTGTCAAGGCCATTATTTCATTCTGTTTTATGGCTCAGCGGCATTCCATGGTATATCCACATTTTCTTTACCCATTAACTGATGGGCATTGAGGCTGGTTCCACATTTTTGCAATTGCAAATTGTGCTGCTATCAACATGCATGTGCATGTGCACTTAAGCCTAGGCAACAAGAGCAAAACTCCTTCTCACACACACACACACACACACAAAAACCATGCACAAAAAAATAGAACAGTTTACCGATTGATGCCAGTAGTGATTAAGAGCACTTTAGCTTCTGCAACTTTCAAAGTACGGTCATGTTGTTACATCCTTTACTAAAATGGCTACTAGCAATATCACCATGACAACGCAGTTTATACAATTAGCAAAGTGGTAACTTAGCAGCCATTTGAACAGCAACCAACCATTACTAGTCTCTTCTTGGTTACAAGAAGCCTCATTTCAGTTGTAAATAAACACTCTGTTAATTCTGAATGAAAGTCTTTTTTTGGGGGGGTGCACTGCAGGTGTATATATTTATAGGATATATAAAATTATTTGATACAGGCCTAGAATGTGTACTAATCACATCAGGGTAAATGGAGAATCCATCATACCTCAAGCATGTATCCTTTTATTTATTATTATTATTTTTAAAAATAATTCAATTATACTCTTTTAGAACTGTAAAATGTGCAATTCAACTGTTGTCACATTGTTGCACAATCAACTACTAGATGTTTATTCCAACAAAATGTGTGCACCTATTAACCATTACACCTTACTCCTCCGATTCCCCATATCACATTTACCAGCTCCTGCTAACAATTCTACTCTATATCTTCATGAGTTAAATTGCTTTAATTTTTAGGTCCCACAAATAAGTGAGAATATGTGAATCTTGTCTTTCTGTGTCTGGCCTATTTCACTTAACATTTCCATCCATGCTGTTGCAAACAACAGGATCTCATTCTCTTTTATGGTTGAATAGTGCTCCATTGTGTATATGAACCATTTTCTTTAGCCACTCATCTGTTGATGAACACCTGCAATGCTTCCAAATCTTGGCTTTTGTGAATAGTGCTGCAATATACATGAGAGTGCAGGTATCTCTCTGATACACTGATTTCCTTTCTTTTGGGTATATACCCAGCAGTGGGATTGCTGGATCATATGATGGCTCTATTTTTAATTCTGAGGACCTCCAAACTCTTCTCCATAGTGGTCATATTTAAATTACATTCCCTCTAACAGTGAATGAGGGTTACCTTTTCTTTATAACCTCGCAAGCATTTGTTATTGCCTGTCCTTAGAATAAAAGCCATTTTAAGTGGGGTGAGATGATCTCTTGTTGTAATTTTGATTTGCATTTCTCTGAAGATCAAAGATATTGATGTTGAGTATCTTTTTTCATTTACCTGTTTGCCATTGGTATGCCTTCCTTTTTTTTTGAGATAGAGTCTTAGTCTGTCGCCAGACACCAGGCTAGAGTAGAGTGGAACGATCTCAGCTCACTGCAACCTCTGCTTCCCGGGTTCAAGCAATTCTCCTGCCTCAGCCTCCTGAGTAGCTGGGACTACAGGTGCTCACCACCAACCCAGTGAATTTTTTAATGTTTTAGTAGTGAGAAGGTTTCACCATGTTGGCCAGGATGGTTTCAATCTCTTGACCTCATGACTCCTAAAGTGTTGGGATTACAGGCGTGAGCCACAATGCTTGGCCTGGCAAGCTTTTCTTAAGGAGTTTTCAAACAGCTGTCACTTTGTCACTCAGGTTGTAGTGCAGTGGGACAATCACAGCTCACTGTAGCCTTGACCTCGCAGGCTTAGGTAATTTTCACACCTAAGCCTCCTAAACAGTTGAAATTATAGGTTCATGCCACCAAGGCTGTCTAATGTGTCCTCTTTTGAGAAATGCCTATTCAGATATTTTGTCCATTTTAAAAATCAGATCGTTAGATGTTTTTCTTCTATGGAGTTGAGCTCTTTAAATATTCGGGTAATTAATCCCTTGTCAGATAGTTTTCAAAATCTTCCCCCACTCTGTAGGTTGTCTCTTCACTTTGTTGACGTTTCCTTTGCTGTGCACAAGCTTTTTAACTTGATGTGACCTAATTTGCCCATTTTTGTTTTGGTTGCCTGTGCTTATAAAACACTATGCAAGAAATATTTGCCCAGTCCAATATCTGGAGAATTTTCCCAATGTCTTATTTTGGTTTCGTATTTGGGGGTCTTAGATTTAAATCTTTAAAAAATTTTAAATAGAGCCATGGCATTGCCCAGGTAGTCTTGAACTCCTGAGCTCAAGTGATTCTGCCACCTTGGCCTCCCAAAGTGCTGGGATTACAGGTGTGAGCCACCGTGCCCAGATTTACATCTTTAATCCACTTTGATTTGATTTTTGTATAAGGTGAGAAATAGAGGCCTAGTTTCATTCTTCTGCATATGGATATCCAGTTTACCCAGCGCCACGTATTGATGAGACCATCATTACCCCATTGCACGTGCTCCACACCTTCGTAGAAAATGAGTTTACTGAAGATGTATGAATCGGTTTCTGGGTTTTCTACTCTGTTGCATTGCTCTATGTGACTGTATTTAAACACAGTGCCATGCTGTTCTGGTTACTATAGCTGTAGAGAATAATTTGAAATCAGATAATGTAATTCATCCAGGTTTGCTTGGTTCTTGCTCAGGAGAGCTTTAAATATTGAGTCTCTTATAGTTGCCTAAAAATTTTAGGATTCATTTTTTATTTCTATTTCTGTGAAGAATGTCACTGGTTTTTGCAGACTTGTGGTGGTACGACATTGGTGGTCTAAGATCAGACCTGGAGGAATTCTCTAGATTAGTGGACAGAGACTCACTTCTTCCTTTACTTTCACACGAATGAAGTCTGTCTCTCTGTGCTAGGCTGCCTGGAGCTGGGAGAGGAGCAATGCAAGCACCCCTGTGGCCACAATGTCTGGGACAGCACTAGGTCTGTCCAGACGGCACTAGGCCTGAAGCCAGCACAGCACTGTGACTGCCCAAAGCCCACTGTAACAACTACCCACTGCCACCTACGTCACTCAAGGCTCCAGGGCTCTACAATTAGCAGGTAGTGAAGCCAGCCAGGTCTCTGTCCTTCCCTTAAGTGCAATAAATTCCCATGGTCCTTGGGTGAGTTCAGAGATGTTGTCTGGGAGCCAGGGGTGGAGTCATAAACCTTAGATATCTACCGGTGTTCTGTTCTACGATGGCTGAGCTGGCACTGAGTCTACCAGGCAAATCCCTTCCCACTCTTCCCTCCCTTTTCCCCAGGCACAGTGGTCTGTCCCCAGGTACAACATCATTGTAGTCCCATGGGGATTAGTGCCAGGTCACCACTGATGTTCACTTAATTCCCAAGGGCTCTCAGTCAGCTTGTGGTAAGTGCTGCCTGCCCTGGAACTCACTCTTCAGGGCAGTGGGCTCTCCTCTGGCCCAGGTAGGTCCAGAGATGCCATCAAAGGGCCAAGGCCTGGATCAGGGACTCCTACAGCTCACTTGGTGCTCTTCTCACTGTAGTTGAGCTGGTATCTAAGCTCAAGAAAAATCTTCTTCACTCTTCCCTCAGCATTTATCAAGCAGAGGGAGTCTCTCCTCTTAGCCACCACAGCTGGGAATGTGCTGGGGCACACCAGAAGCCAACACACCTCTCAGTCTCACTCCAGGCCCATGGCATGTATCATCTGGTCACCATTGATGATTCTTCCAGGCCCAAGGGCTCTTTCATCAGAAAGTGAGGAATCCTGCCATTACTGAGTCCTTCCTTTTAAGGGAGCAGGTTCCCTTCTGGCCCAGAGTTTGTCTAGAGATGTTATCCTGAAGCTAGGACCTGAAATGGAGGGGTCTCAGGACTCTGACCAGTGCCCTCTCCTGCTGTGGCTGAGCTAGTATCCAAGTTGCAAGACAAAGTCCTCTTTCCTCCCCTCAAGCGGAAAAAACGGATCTTTGTCAGAGCTGCGAGCTGCACTGTCTAGGGATGGAGGAGGGGTGGCAAGCACTCCCTAGCTGCCCCAGCTGCTGTCTCTCTGAGTCACATGCCCCCAAACACACTGGCTCCAAGTGCAGCACGGCACTCGGACTTGCCTAACAGTTGCAGTCCTTGTGACCTAGACAGCCTTTCAGTTTATTAAGGACCCCAGAGTATTTTATCCCACAGGAGCCAGGCTTTCACAACTCAAGTCCAACCACAGGGATGAACAATTGCCCTCTGGCTGGGGCTAGTCTCAATGTTTTCTCCGTGGGTGGCCATTGGGTGAGTTCAGCCTTGTTTTACTTTCTGCTATGACAAAGCAGCACTGAGTTCAGGCAAAGCCCCACAGCTGCTGTGCTCTCCCTCCCCCAAGCATGTAGCTTCTCTCCTTGTAGGAGAGAGGTTCACAGTGGTGGCATCGACAATTCAAGGCTGTCTTTTCTATACTGCTCAGTGTCTCTTTCAGTGATATGAAGTTAAAACCATATAGTATGATCATTTACCTAATTTTAAGTTCTTATGAAGGTGCTTCTTTATTTAGATAGTTGCTAGATTTGTTATTCCTGTGGGGAGCACAATTGGCAGAGACTTCTATTCAGCCATCAGGCTCCACCTCTGTGACTGCATACATTCTGAATGACAGTCTTATCTGGAGTAACAGGCAAACATAAAAACAAACAAACAAAAAAACCCAAAAACAAAAACCTCTTGCCACTGCCTGATGATCTTGGTCTTCATATGCCTCATATGCTTCAATGTCATCAAGGGGTGTTCCTTCAGATTTTCCTAAGTGCCACCCACAAAGCCATTCTTTCTGTCTGGTGGACACTGTGAGAGTCTCTGCTGGAAATGACTCCCTGGCTCACCCTGCCAACCAGCTCTAAGGCCCTTCCCTTTACAGCAGCCAGGAGGCCAGAGTGGAAGAAAGACCCATGAAGCCCGTTTCAGTGTCATGTAGGTGCCAGCTGTGAGCAACCCCATGACTCAGCAAGATTTCTTGCACTCTCATAGGGCCCCCCACTCCCACCCCAACAAGTGCTGCTATGGTTGCACGAATGCCCCCAGAAACTCCTGAGTGTGGTGAGCATTGGGTGATGCTCCAGCAATGTTTCTCAGACTGCCTGAGGGGAACACTGGAACTCCTAACTCATCAGCCCAGTGATGCAAGACTCCTAATGGGGAGGGGACAGGGGCACAGAGATCTGTGACTATTCTGTATCCAAGGTTTCTATAAAATAGATATTTAGATAAAAGCAGGGGAACACCAGCAAAAGCAAATTCACAATGTATGACTCAGGGTGAAGCTATACTTCACAATCCAGAGGACCTAGACTTGTCAATGGCCAAATAATTATTTCAAAGGCCAGACATGTGCTCCTCACAAAGAGACAGGAACTTGCAGACAGCTTGTAAAAAGCCATAAGGATATTTACCATACTATTATGTTCTGGTAGTACACTGGTAAGATATTTGCCAAAAATATTCACCAGAAAAATACTTTTCCATTTATGAGATTATTACAAAAGCAATTTACCAAGACCTACCAATGAACAGTGAAAAATATGAACTGTTGCTCTAAAGCTGGGGAGGAAGAGTATGTGGTATTTATGCCCATTCTTATTATCTGCATAATGTAACCTTTAAAAATATTTCTTAAAGCGTTTAAGTTTATGGGAGCAAATAAAGTATTCAAAAACGGTTAGAAAGTTCACAAAAGCCGTGCAAACTCACATATCTTCAACTGTAAGGTTCTCAAAGAGCTCACAGTAGTCCTCAAGGCATACAGCCTCTTCACTCCTAACCTTGAGGGCAAGAAGAATGGCTCCTAAGATAATCCTCTTCCAGTTGGTTGGACAAATGTCAATATCAGCATAACGTATAAGTCTTTTAATGTATACCTGCAAAACAGAGCACTGGCCTTTGATTTAGCTCAGTTGAAGTGCTGTAATAAGAACTCTTGTGGAAAACCAGAATACTTCTGGTTTTGATTAGAAAGTAAACGCCTTTTATTTTTATGTCCTACAGAGATTTTGTTTCATTAGGTTAAGCAAGGGGCCATATCACAATCATAGGTCAAATATTTCTGCTACTTACCCTGCCCAGCAGGGGTAGATTAACACATCCAAGGAACAATGAATTGGGGGCAGTAGCTCTCAGTCACAATATACATCAGAATTGCCTGGGGGTACACTCTGGGACTCAGCTTAGACCTACAATGGCATCCATTCCTGCCCATCAACTGGATGGTTTTGTTACTACTCCCCATCCCAAGCCCTCCACATGCCTCCAACAGGGGGTGTGCGCACTGTGTATGTGTGCACTGAAGTATGTGGGGAGAAATCAGAAATCCCTCCTGCTGCCTTTAATGGCAATTGTTCTATAATGAGAAGATCAATGGCAACATTTTAAGCCATAATGATGATTTGACCCAAATGTGTGTATTTGCTTTCATAAGTTTCTCTTAAAGTTCTGAGATAATTTCAGAAACCTACTTTCAATTAAAAACAGGACCATACTACCCTGTTTACAAGGTCAACTTCTTTTCTTTTTTAGAAATGGAGTCTTGCTCTGTCGCCTAGGCTGGAGTACAGTGGCTTGATCTCAGGTCACTGCAACCTCTGCCTCCTGAGTTCAAGCAATTCTCCTGCCTCAGTCTCCCAAGTAGCTGGGACTACAGGGGCATGCTACCATGCCTGGCTAATTTTTGTATTTTTGGTAGAGACAGGGTTTAAACACATTGGCCAGGCTGCTCTACAAGACCAATTTCTAAAGATGCTTTACAAATAGAAAATATCTTACCAAACTAACGATTGCTAACTCAGCTCTTAGCTTTTTGGTTTTAAACAGAGTACGAACAAATCTGAAAATCACTTTCTGTCTAGGATCATACATAAAGTGTTCCTCCGGAAGCTGGTCTTGCTGAAAGAAGAAAGGATGCAATGTAAGTATCCATTGAAGAGAAAACATGAAGTGCTCTTATGACAGCAGTGTTCACATTTGTGCCATGAATCATTTACAATAATTTTGATTGGTGAGATGTCTTTCAGTTTTCACAATATGAACAGTGGGATCTTAAAATACCGTAATGATTTAATACTCATCAACATTCACTTAAAAATCACATAAGCTAAAGTTCAGAAAATGTTTGTTCTTTTTTACTCTTTGCCCTACATAATTCTATCCAAAATGTAAGCTACTCATAGGCTTTAATGTCTTACTGATCGTATGTCATTCTTTTCTGCAATAAATTTTGAGAAAATACAGTTTCCTGTAACCATGAGGCTCGAAGCCTAAGCTGTTAAACACAATACTCACTAGCCACATGTGGCTATTATGTACCTGAGGAAGTACATTTAAAAATTTTTATACCATATAAGTTGATTTATAAATTATTTTTAACTCTCTTGATAAAAATCATGCTTCTGTGTTAAAAGGATTTACATATTCTAATATTGCTTGATCTCTTAAAAGATATATTTTCTGTTATTTTGATAGTGTATTTACTCATACTAGCTCACTAACTAAACAGAGCTGCAGATCAGTTCTTATTCCAGCACACTCTTTTTACAACACTTAAGATGACTAAACACAACACAAAATGGGGAAGATTTAAAGACGGCTTTGACTTCAGCATGAAACAAATACAGGTCTATGATAAAAATACAACCTCAATAAAAGTGTCACTTACTGTAAATGGGTGTGATCATTCATCAAATACGTCCAAAGTTTTATCTGCCCCTCTATAAAATAAGAATGTCCATTATTTCAAAAACTGTTAATATCTTAGTATAGTATCTGTTTAGTATAATAATGCCTCCTATGTGCTTTGGTGTTTACTTCAACACAGCAAACAGTTTTTACAGGGAAACCTGTAGAGGGTTTCCCGACCTCTTCTTCCTTAGCACATGTGTCCTGTATTGTGAAGTCTTTTTCGCAATAACCAGTAAGATCTGCCTATAGGTACTGACCCTCCCTAACAGGCAATGGCAATAAATCAAACTTATTTTTACTCTTCTTAACCACACATTGAAACACAAGAATGTTTTACAAAGCAGCAGTGGTAGGCAGTAAAGTCTTTAGGACATTAATAAATGTAAATGTGATTCAGATTTCCTAGCTTCCTTTCTTTTTACTCCTCTATAGTATACTCTCATGATATATTTATTTTCTGTTATTCGAATGAAAAATCTCATCTGCCTTTTTATTTTAAAAGAGGCCAGTCTTTGATAAACTTTCAATTTCATAAAACTAATGCATTGTGCCTGTGTGATAAACCAGTCGTTCTCCAAATGTGCTCTGTGGATCTCTGGGGATCCCCAAGACCCTTTTCCAGAAGGCCTAAGAGGTCAACACCATTCCTTTTTTTTTTTTTTTTGAGACAGAGTTTCACTCTTCTTACCCAGGCTAGAGTGCAATGGTATGTATGATCTTGGCTCACTGCAACCTCCACCTCCCAGGTTTAGATAATTCTCCTGCGTCGGTCTCCCAAGTATCTAGGATTACAGGTGTTATAGGCACCTACCACCATGCCCAGCTAACTTTTGTGTTTTTAGTAGAAACGGGGTTTCACCATGCTGGCAAGGCTGGTCTCGAACTCCTGACCTCAGGTGATCCACCTGCCTGGCTTCCCAAAGTGCTGCGATTACAGGCCTGAGCCACTGCGCCCGCTGGACACTATTCTGATAATCATACTAATTAAACCTGATAAAGATAATTTTAAAAATTTTACCAAATTAAGAAAGTAATACAAAGACACCACTTTTTCATAGACACTTGCCATAACTGTATAAAAGCAAAAGTAAATAAAATTGCTGGTTTCTCAGCCTAAATCAAGACAGTGGTACCAATTACACTAATAGTAATTCTATTCTTTATTGTCCCTTACAGTTAAAAAAAAGATAGCCTGAAATACTTAAGAATGTTTTTGTTGAGGCAGTAAAAATTAATGGTGTTACTAAATCCTGACATGTGTCTTTAATATTCTGAATCAGTCGAAAGTGGAAAGTTAATAAGAAGTGCTTCTGCTGACTGTAGTATTGTTGTGTTTTTAAAAATTCATGATTTAATTGTAAGCTGAACAATCACTTTTTCACAGAACATCATTATTATTTAAAAGTACAACTGGGCCAGTGCAATGGCTCATGCCTGTAAAATCCCAGCACTTTGGGAGGCCAAAGCAGGCGGATCACTTGAGCTCCTTCAGAAGTTCGAGACCAGCCTGGGCAACATGTCGAAACTCTGTCTCTACCAAAAATACACAAAAATTAGCCAGGTATGGTGCCATACATCTGTGGTCCCAGCTACACAGGAGCCTGAGGTAAGAGGATTGCTTGAGCTGAGATCATGCCAATGTACTATAGCCAAGTGACAGAGACTCAGTCTAAAAAAAAAGTACAACTATCATTCTAAAAAATAAATGAAGTGAGGTTGTCACTTCAAGGAAAATAAGCATTTGTTCCCAATGGTAAAATTTATGCTTTCTTGAGGACTTTGAAAAACTCATTCCTTCTACTGCAGGCTTTATGCTTTTCAATACTTAGAAGATGTTTTAAAACAAGATTGGTGGTTAAACTAAAAATGATTTTTGATGCAAGAAAACATAAACCAATATATTCCAAATAACGAATGCATAATATTGTAAGTGCAAATATGGGGGAAAAGATCCATTTATCATGCAAGACAAATTAGTGAGTACTGATGGAATAAATTTATTAATATGTAAAATGCCACTGTAATTTAAGAAAGTAGCACTTGTGAAGTTTTCACTTATTATTAAAGAATACCTACAATGGTCTCAAAGCTTTAAAAGTGCACCTTTTACCAACTACATATTTGCATGAGATTAGGTCATGTTATTGCTCCTTGATCTTTTTTTTTTTTTTTTTTTTTT
>NW_016108109.1:424555-427262 GCF_001604975.1 Cebus imitator | reverse complement strand
CGGGGTTTCACCATGTTGACCAGGATGGTCTTGATCTCTTGACCTTGTGATCCACCCGCCTCGGCCTCCCAAAGTGCTGGGATTACAGGCTTGAGCCACCGCGCCCGGCCTGATCTTTTTTTTAAACTACAGGCATGCACCACCACACCCAGCTATTTTTTGTATTTTTAGTAGAGACAGGTTTCACCATGGTGGTCAGGCTGGTCTCAATCCCATGGCCTCAAGAGATCTGCCTGCCTTGGCCTCACCCAAAGTGCTAGGATTACAGGTGACTGCCACCACAGCTGGCCATCCTATTGCTTCTTTAAAGCAAATTGCAAAGAAAGAGCTAAAGAATCTAGATGTCTTCTATTAAGTGCAACATTAGTGATAATATAGATATATGACATGCTTTTTACTCAATGTTTTGTTGTAGAAAAGGTATTTTTCCATTAAAAAATTATATTAACAATATTGTTCTCAAGGAATATTTTCTGTTGTCAGAGCCTGGGTCATGGGTTACCACTGACATCTAGTTGATAGAGGTCATCAATGCTGCTAAACTTTTTGCAATGCACAGGATGGTTCTCATGACAAAGCGTTATCTAGCTCAAGATATCAACAGTGGTAGGGATGTGAAATCTAAACTAAAAATAGAGATTGAAAAAAATCTCAATTGTATTGTTCTACAATAGTAAATATCAATATAATCAATATAAGCACATATTTTGAGATTCCCAATCATTTAAGAATTAAAAGAGTCTTAAGGACCAAAAAAACCACAAATAATTTGCTTGGATATTTCAGCAGGCCCAGTACAGCTCATGATGTCTAGAGCTCTGACCTAAAATGCTTGATAGCTTGAAAAGTAATTAGCCAGAATCACAAGACAGGTTTTTAAAAAGCTCACCTTTGCCGGATATGATAATATATCTCCAAGGCCACACTGTGGAAGGAAAAACATTCGTAACAATAGAAGTTTGTTAGACCTGAAGACATTTTTTAAAAAGGGTACAGAGGAAACTCTCCTAGAGGCCCTGAAATTAAAATCTTCTAGTTGAGAACAGTACCATAAGGGCACTTTCTTGTTTTCATTTCTTGCCTTTTAGCAAAAATATGAGAACTAAAATGCAAGCCAATACGCTATTAGAAGACGTGTTTCTGTTGATGATTATATATATAATAATATTTCCCCGTTATATGTTTTTCTATCCATAAAACCTTTCATCAAATGAAATTTATTTTATGTTTTTATTTACTGTTTGACCTAGAGTCTTGCTGTGTTGCCCAGAGTGATCTTGGCTCACCACAACCTCCACCTACCAGGTTCAAGCAATTCTCATGCCTCAGCCTCCCAAGTAGCTGAGACTATAGGTTTGTGCCACTACACCTGGCTAATCTTTGTATTTGTAGTAGGGACAGGGTTTTGCCATGATGGTCAGGTTGGCCTCAAGTGATCTGCCTGCCTCAGCCTCCCAAAGTGCTGGGATTACAGGCTTGAGCCGTCATGCCCAGCCTCATGCATTCTATGTCTATGTGTATATGTTTACATTTCAGCCACACAGTAGTGGTTTCTTTTTTAAGATGTTAGGCCCTGCATTTTAGTTCAGTTCACTATCTCCTACCCACCCATTTTTTAAATTATTTCCCAAAAAATGCATAACAAAAGTGCTTTATAAAATAAAATTATTTCAAATTGCTTTTGCATAATTATTAGAAAATGTTAGTAATAAGCTCATGCTCACATGACATCAATGATAGGTACAGCAATCCTAAAATAAGCAGTGCTAACAAGGCAGTGTAACATGACACAGTGTAATATGAATGGCAGGTATCTTCAATTAGTTTAACTGAAATATTTATGAACAGAAACAGCTCTTCAGAGATATGTAACTGTATTCCTAAGTTACCAACTGATGCTGTGTATCAGAAAACAAGAGGTTCTTTTACATAAGTTATGTGCTTCCATTTGCCCTCAGTGTCTAGAATGAGGCTCAAAATAACAAAGGGAAGGGAAATCTCATTTTAGTAATAGGTCTATACAATATCAGCACTTTTTAAAAAGCCGATAACATTAGCAATTAACATGGATATGTCTATAATGCTTCAAGTAGTTTTCAACTCTGAAATGATATTAAAATCACAGAATTTGAAGTTATATGCCAGAAAGGACCAGACCTTACATGACATTTAATCTAACATTCATTTTACAGGTCAGGGAAACAAATCTTAAAACTGACTTGCCCAAGGTCCCACCAAATAGGAGCAGTTTCTTGTCCTAAACTAAATTAGGCAGTGGCTCTCAAATTTTGCTGCACATTAAAATCACCTGAAAAGCTTTAATAAAGGCCTCATTTTCAACATGAGACATTTTGATTTAATTAGCACTGGATATAACTTTGGGCATCAGGGTTGTTGTTAAAAGTTTCCCAGGTGATCTCAATGTGCAGCAAAATTTGAAATGATTGAGTTGGGGTAAAAATCATAATCTTCTGGGATGTTTTTCTTCACATAAAGATGCTATGTTGAGAGTCAAGGGACTAATCCATCTTACAGCAAAGAAAAAAAAAAAGATGCTATGTTTTTCTTTTTCTTTTTTTCTTTTTTTAATTTTTTTTTCCCATTTATTTTATTGCATTTTAGGTTTTGGGGTACATGTGAAGAACATGCAAAATTGTTGCATAGGAACACACGTGGCAGTGTGATTTGCTGCCTTCCTCCCCATCAC
>NW_016108109.1:410756-419180 GCF_001604975.1 Cebus imitator | reverse complement strand
TTTGCCCTGGAATCTACTGTCCTGGTTCTCTGCTCAGTCCCCTTTTTGAACCGGCGAATGAGCGACTTCCCATGGCTCCAATCGCCAGCCAAAAGGGCACCCGGACCGGTGTATTTTGTACAGAGAACTGCGGCTCCGGGGCGCTGACAAAGCAGCCGCGCGGGGCAAAGCAGCGGCGCTGGCCGGCACTGCCGCGCTGGCCGAAACAGCTGCACTGGCGACCGTGGAGCACCTCCACCCGGGAATTTCCTAGTCTGTGGGCAATAAAAACGCGGCGTCCACTGACCCTCTGCGCTTTCACTGGGAGCTGCAATCCTGAGCTGTTCCTAAACGGCCATCTGGGATCGTCCTCCAATCGCAAATAGTCAGAAGAAATGTGTTTCTAACTCGCTGAATCTAAACATGGATGCAACTTCCCAAGCTAGGGATGAGTCTCAGGCCGAAGACTGTTCTCTACCATCCTTCACGGTGAGGGAGGAGCACAGCCTGAGGAGCTGTGGGTGGTCTCAGAAGGACAGAATCAAAAGAAACTTTCTTAGGGTGTGGACTGTGATTGGGTGATCTGGTCGAGTGCCAAAAGATGCTGTTTTTCTAAAGGGCTTCTCAGTGCCTGGAGATAGAGGGAAAAGTGGAGATTGGAGGATATATGTATCTGCCAACATGTATTTTGAAGAAAAACTTTGCAAAAGTGATCCCAATGAGTTCCACCTATCCCATTGGTAACAGTGCTCTACTAACTTTTGATGAATATTTTTCAAAATCTTTTCTTGAAGCCAATTTGCCCTATTAATTTGCTCAATAAACCTCTATTTCACCAATAGTGAATACACCAAATGATCATTTCTCAAATTTCCTGATGGCAAATTAAAACTTAGTTTACTTTTGAAAGTAGAATTCTAAAAATTAGAATAATGAGAAAAAAGCATGAAATTTGTTTAAGCAAGATTAATCTTCAAAGCTACGTTTGAATTGTATGCTAATACATCAATATATTTTGAATTCAAAAGCAGCCAGGGACTCTAGCAATGTAAATTGTTTGTTTGTTTGTTTTTGTGCTCAAAGATTTAAGAGACAGCCAGGTGCACTGGCTCACACCTGTAATCACAAAACTTGCAGCGGCGGAGGCGGGCAGATCACCTGAGGTTAAGAGTTCGAGACCAGCCTAACATAAAAAAACCCCATCTCTACTAAAAAAAAAAATACAAAATCAGCTGGGCATGGTGGTGCATGCCTGTAATCTTAGCTACTTGGGAGGCTGAGGCAGAAGAATTGCTTGAACCCGAATGGCGGAGGTTCTGGTGAGCCAAGATGGCGCCATTCCACTCCAGTCTTGGCAACAGGACAACAAGAGCGAAACTCGGTCTCAAAAAAAAAAAAAAAGAGAAAAGATTGAAGAGACTTGGTTGACTACAGACATTTAGTGATTACTCAATATGTCCTGAAGCTCAGCACCTGAGAGAGAGTTTGATTCCAGTTTTTGCTGAAACATAATTTCATCTCAACTATTATTATAAGGGAGGGAGAAAAGTGACATTATAATGAGTGTAAACTTACCATTTTTAATTAAATTAAAAGTTACTGATAATTGAATTAGTTAAAAAGGCTAGGGCATTCAAAACAAAATTGTTTATAAGCTATTGAGTTATGTTTCTAGAATGAATAGCAAAATTAAACATAAAGACATTAATATTCTAAATCAGCACTTTCCAAACTGTGCTCTAAAAATCAACACTCATAACCCAAGGAGATGATAATAATGTACACTGGACAGCCCCTATGGTAGTGGTGGTGGCTGTTCCTTTTAAAATAAGCTTCATCTCAGGGTGCTCTCAAAGTGCCTTTTTGTGGCCCATGCGGTGCTCATGCACAATGGGAGAAATTCAAATGCAGATACACTGTGGTCCTAGAGGAGAAAAAGCTGTTCCTTCTTCTAAGACTAATATCCAAAGTGGTACACATTGAGTTAGGCCTGCAACACACTGAAAAATTAATTTCTCACAAAAAACATTCAACACAGGGAACCTATCCTTCTCGCTGCATTCAACATTGTCTTATGGCAAAACAGCATCAAATAAATGGCTACACTTTTTCTAAAATTGCTTATTTGCTAACAGATTTTTCCTTCCATTATGACGTATAAGATGAAAAGAGAAATTGATACTTAATATTTAGAATCTGGTATCAATATATAGTTGACTCCAATTTCTTAAACCGATTGAAGAGGACAACCAAATGGCTGATGTAATTTTAGACTGTCCCTTAGCAGTATAGTTGTACTCACGATTTTAGTGTCATTGTAAAATGAGGGCAGCTGGCTGTGCTGTTATCAAGGAATATAGTGGAGCAAGAACTGTATTTTTGAGTAAAATGCTCAGTAAATACCTAAAGAGGAAGGGAAGGATAGGTAAAATTATCAAAGTGTATTTTTATTCCATGGTTAAAATGTCAAATGACAAAGCACTAAAGTATTTTTTACACTCCATGAACTGCCTAAGTGTGGTGTCATGTGCACTCTATAGAAAAACCAACTGGAGGCTCTTAACTTCCAGAGATGATATTGAGATATGGATTATAAAATGCTGCTCTTAATATGGTACCTGTCATCAAACCTAACAAGGATTTTATGAATTCCCTTTATAAATAATGAGAAAAGTTTAAAATAAAATTTCATTGTTTTTGTTTCTACCATGCTATAAAGCAATTGAGAACTTCTGTTATTTACTAAGATAAAATGTTATGTATTAAATAATACCAGTACAAGAGAAGTTCATTGCAATGAATACAAGACTAATGTATTTACTAAGTTACTAATCCTAAATGTATTATTTCAGGCGAAATTGTGACAAAACAGGTGTTTCAGATTCAGAGGTTCTATGTGCCAGTGTTGCTAGGCCACCAAGTGAGGAAGCCATAGGTTTCTCTAGTCCTGTTTCCTTATGTGGAGGATAAAAGGATTATCACTTAAATATTCTCTCACAACCTGAAAACAGAGGACAACTTAAAAAATGTAACTTCCACTTCATGTTTAAACAAGACTGCCATGACATGACTCAAATGAAACTCTCAGAGAATACTTGCCATTCATTTCAAAGTTGATTAGTTTCATTCTTTAAATCATCTGACCTGCACCTAGGCACTTTCCTACTATAGCCCTGCTCTCTGTCTAGAATACTGCTTTTCTCTCTCCTTGTTTGAGCAAGCTTGACTCCATCTACCCTCTTGAATCTCTCTGCCAGCAGCCACACCACAACATGTTTTTTTGTACACTAATAAGTCAAATTCACCATTGTTTGCAAGATACTAATTCTTGCAGAGTATTCCCCTCATGAGGAAGTATGCCTCTCCACAAGAGTAAGAGAGGGTCCTAACTGTTCCTACATCTGGCTGCTGAGCATAGAATTATGCTCATAAAGAAACAAAAACTTTAACAAGTGTTTAATAAATTAATTCAGTTATAATTTGGAAAATAAGTGTTACCACAATTACACCAAAAACACTACTAGCAGTTTACTGTTTATAGGTATTATTTAAGGTAGTCACAAAATAGAAACAAATCATCTAATTTCAGTCAGCATAAATCAAGAGTATGAAATTTTACCATCTTTAACAAGAAATGGAAGGGGTTACATAGCAGTTTAATAACAAAAACTAGGAAATAATTATACCTAGTAATTTAGTAAGTCAAAACCAAAGACTTACCATCAAAGGTCCAGTACCCACCGGATGCTGCTGCCCACCCACTGACTTCTTCCACTGTACCTGCTGCCTTTCATTTAAATCCATTAAAAATACTAAAGTTGTTTTCCTTGTAGAGGTTTTTCACCTCCTTGGTTAGGTCTATTCCTAAGTATATTATTTTATTTTTGCAACTATTATAAAAGGGGCTGAGTTCTTGGTTTGATTCTCAGTGTGGTCATTGTTAGGGTATAACAGAGTTACTGATTTGTGTACACTAAGTTTGTCTCTTAAAACTTTGCTAAATTCACATATCAGTTTCTAGGAGCTTTTTGGTGGAGTCTTTGGGGTTTTCTAAGTATACGATCATAACATCAGGAAACTAACAGTTTGACTTTCTGTTAACTGATCTGGATGCCATTTCTTTCTTTCTCTTGTGTGATTGCTCTGGCTAGGTCTTCCAGTACTATACTGAATAGAGGTGGTGAGACTGGGGCATCCTTGTGTTGTTCCAGTTCTCAAGGGGAATGCTTTCAACTTTTCCCTGTTCAGTATTATGTTGGCTGTGGGTTTGTCATAGACAGCTTTTATTACACTGAGGTATGACCCTTGTATGCCAATTTTACTGAGGGTTTTAACCATAAAAGGATGCTGGATTTTGTCAAATGCTTTTTCTGTGTCTATTGAAATGATTATGTGATTTTTGTTTTGAATTCTGTTTATGTGGTATATCACATTTATTGACCTGTGTATGTTAAACCATTCCTGGATCACTGGTATGAAAACCATTTCATCATGGTGGATTATCTTTTTGATATGCTGCTGGGAATGACAAAACATTGATGAATGAAATGATGGACACAAAGGAATGGAAGACATCTCCTGCTCATAAACAGGTAGATGAATATTGTAAAAATGACCATATTGCCAAAAGCAATCCACAAATTCAATAAAATTCCCATCAAAATACCATCATCCTTCTTCACAGAACCAAAAAAATAACAAATAAAAAAAAATCCTAAAACTCATATGGGACCAAACAAGACTCCACATAGCCAGAACAAAATTAAGCAAAACAACAAACCTGGAGGCATCAATCACACTCCCTAATTTTACACTATACTATAAAGCTATAGTCACCAAAACAGCATGGAACTGTATAAAAACAGGCACATAGACCGATGGAACAGAACAAAGAACCCAGAAATAAACCCAAGTATCTATAGCCAAATGATCTTCAACAAAGCCAACTAACACATAAAGTAAAGAAAGTAAACCCTATTCAACAAATGATGCTGGGATAATTGGCAAGCTACATGCAGGAGAATGAAACTGGATCCTCAACTATCACCTTACACAAAAATCAACTCCAGGTGGATCAAGCACATAAATCTATGCCTGGAACCATAAAAATTCTAGAAGACAACATTGGAAAAACCCTTCTAGACACAGGCTTAGGGAAAGACTTCATGATCAAGAACCCAAAAGGAAACGCAACAAAAACAAATAGGTAAGACTTAAATTGAAGAGTTTCTGTACAGAAAAAGAAACAATCAGCACAGTAAACAGACAACCCACAGAGTGGGAGAAAGTTTACACACTTCATATTATCTGACAAAGAGCTATTATCCAGAATCTACAAGGAACTCAAACAAATTACAATTACAAAAATACAGAACCAGCCCAAATGCCCATCAGTCAACGAGTGGATAAAAAAACTGTGATATACGTGTGTGTGTGTGTGCACGTGCGTGTGTGTATATAATGGAATACCACTCAGCTATAATAAGGAGTAAATTAATGACATTCCCAGCAACCTGGATGGACTTGGAGACTATTATCCTAAGTGAAGTAACTCAGGCATGGAAAACTAAACATTATATGTTCCCATTCATATGAGGGAGCTAAGCTATTAGAATGCAAAGGCATAAGAATGATTAATGGGGACTCAGGAGAAAGTCTGAAAACAGGGTGAGGGATAAAAGACTATAAATCAGGTTTAGTGGATACTGCTAAGGTGATGGCGCACCAAAATCTCATAAATCATCACTAAAGAATTTACTCATGTAACCAAATACCACCTGTACCCCCCAAAACCTATTGAAATAAAAACTAAATAAATAAACTACAGCATTCTTCTCAGCAAACATAAATAAAATAAAAACAAGTTTACATTTTCTCTCTCCTTTTTGGCGGGACAAATTTTAGGTACACTTTTAAATAACAACTTTTCTCTGTTTTCTGAGAAAAGGGTCTCAGGTGGTTGCCCAGGCTGGAAGGCAGTGGTGCAATTATGGTTAACTGCAGCCTCAAACTCCTGAGCTCAAGCAATCCTCTATCTCAGCCGCCTGAGTAGGTAAACTAAAGGCATATGCCATCATGCCTGGCTAATTTGTTATTTCATCTTTTTGTAGAGATGAGGTCTTGCTATGTTGACCAGGCTAGAAATAAATCTTAATTAAGTATTTCTAACACTGTGATCATTCATGAAAACACCTCCATCTATGTTGTGATGGAATGGGATAATATGGCAGTGTATAAAGTTTGAATGAAAATATGCTTATTATAGATACATCACTAAAAAATTGTCTGGGTTAATATCATTGATATTGAAATTAAACTTTGATTTACACTTAAATATAGGTCCTAAATTTGGATTAAATATAATAGATTGATCACAAATTTATTTCCTCTCCCTCTGGACATCTCCTTAGTCACAAAATAAAGGTTACACGCAGGGCCAGGAGAGAAGGTTGACAGAGATAATTTTTAATAAATGCTGAGACATAAAAAGTAGATAAAGGAGTCATAAATAACATAGAAGCACAACTCTGGTGCCTACAGAAAGTAACTGAGACAGGACAAGGTGGCTGACACCTATAATCCTACCACTTTGGGAGACTGAGTAAGGTGGTTCACAAGGTCAGGAATTCAAGACCAGCCTGGCCAAGATGGTGAAACACTATCTCTACTAAAAATACAAAAATCAGCCGGGTGTGGTGGCAGGTACCTATAACCCCAGCTATTCAGGATGCTGAGGCAGAGAACTGCTTGAACCTGGGAGGCAGAGGTTGCAGTGCGCTGAGAGCTCACCACCGCACTCTAGCCCAGGTGACAAACCAAGACTCTGTCTCAAAATAAAAAAGAAAAGAAAAGAAAAAAGAAAAAGAAAGTGACTGGAACAGAAACGAGCAGTTTGTCTTGCAGAACTAAAGGCAGGCTGTGAACTTAGAGGCAAATGGCACTTTGAAAAGTAGTGCAAAATGGAAAATAAAATCCAGCAAGCTCAGCTGAAAATCTGCAGTTAGAGACCCAAGTCCACCTGTCCTCCCATCTGATAAGAAACTTAGATGTGTGTTCCCTGGATATACCAAACCTGAGAACTTCTGGCTCACAGCTACCGTGGCTTAAACCTGAGATAAAAAGAAAACTGTATACCAAAAATGGAACTCCAGCTTTCTTCCCTAACTCTGCTTTTGGAAAGCAAGTAGCCAGGCAGAAACTTGGGACATCCTTCTCAAGAAACTGAACTGTCTCGAATGAAAAGCTAGTTTGGCTTCCAAAACCTCACACTGAGTGCCATCAGTTAACAGAAGTCCTGCTTCCCAATAAAGCAAGCAAGCCAGGGACCACCACACATTGGCAAAAGGCCTCCAACAAGAGAGATCAAAACAACACAAAAAAGGGAATTCAGGGGACCAGTCAAAATCAGGAGTGAAACTTTTAAAAAAAATTTTAAGACACTCTAAAAAATATATAAAATTCAATAGATATAGTAGAGGATAAACTCACAGAATATCCCAAAAGCAGGATAAAGACAAACTGAAAAAAACAGAAGGGGAAAAACTGGAAACCAATGCAGGTCTACTGGTCTAAGCAGTCTAGCATCTGAGTAACAGGACTATCAGAAAAAAGTAACAGGGAAAATAAAAAAAAACATTCTCAAAAAGGGTCTGCAGACTTAGTAGCCTCAATAAAATGAAAAGACCCCCATCAAGCTCTTATGTTGAAATTTCAAAACCTCAGAGAGAGAAAAGCTCCTAAAAAGCTTCCAGAGATACATAAAACCCAGTTATAAACAACATGTCATGCAAGGGCAATAGATTCAAAAACAACACTGTGATGAGAGCACAGTTGCAGAATATCTTCAGAACCTTACAATTTAGATTCAACCTAGAATTTTACTCTCTATCAAGGAGGAATTATTTTAAGACTAGTCAGATCTAAACATCTCCACCCAGGAAAATATGCTTGAGAACAACTAGACAGGATAACAGGACAGAAGAAAACACAAAATCTAGGACTCAGGGGATCCCACACAAGGCAGCAGTTATGTGAGATCCCAAAAGACTATAAAGAGATAGCACAGAAAAGCAAACATCCAGCATATTTAGGGAAAGCCACTCTATACTGAACTAGTATGAAAAAAGGCCAAAGAAAGTTGCCCACCCATTGCCAAAAAATAAAAGATAAAATAAAAGAGGAATAGGTATGTTTTAGAACATGGAAAATATCTTTGAAAGGCATGTGATAAATGCTACAACACTGGGCAGGGGGGAGGAGGGGAACAGCTGTTAGAAAATAGGCAAATTAATATAATCAGAAAATTAGCTTCATGCTAAAAAATAATGGATGTGAAATGTAAATTATATGTGCAATATAATTTAACGATAATTATTAAAATTATTTTTCAATAAAGTGACAGACCATCCAGAAGCTACTTACTGCATTTGGCTGGATAAACCAGCA
>NW_016108109.1:392617-410471 GCF_001604975.1 Cebus imitator | reverse complement strand
AATTAAAAAGTGTGCTACAATTGAAAGAAACAGAGGGAGAAAAATAAGGTCATGGTGTAGCGAGAAAGGCATGCTTTCACCTGCTGTGACAGAAAGTCAACAGACCGTGCTGACAATTAACTTAGGTCTTCTATTTTTGTTATTTCATTAAAAATAAGATTAAATACTGAAAGCAAATCTTTATGCCACAACCAGACTACTGAAATTTAACTTAAATGTCAGCAATCCTTAACAGGTGGGCACACTGAGCTGAAGACTTTTCTGGATACATTTAATAGGAAAGTAGAAGAGATTCAGAAAATCCACAAAACAAGGTTCATGCTATCACCACTGGGTCCCGATTATAATTTAAAAGAATCAAGAGAGGCATACTTTTATATCAAACTATCAATTTCTCAACTTTTTGAATGTTTACTTACATGGTTTACACGGTCAATTTCTCTTATTTCTTGTACTAAGAATGAAAGAAAAAAAATGGTCACTTCTGACACAAATAATATAAAAAGTAGTTGTTAACATCTTACTGACTACTCCTATATACAATGAGAAAAAATTCCATGTAAAAAAATTAATTTCAATAATTTATAATTTAAACTATCTGGTATAATAAATCTCATAAAGTAAAATCTGAAAATTTAGTTTACTTTTTGACCTAGTTTACTTTTACTTTTTTACATACGAAGGAAATAATACTCATGTACAAAAGAAAAGGGCAAAAAAATTAGGCCAGATGAGAAATTTAGCTAATAAAAAAGTTTAACTGTTGCATATATGAGCCATGATCTGTTAGTATTCTCTTACTCTGCATTTACACATTGCTTAATTACCAGAATCTAAGAGCTAACAGCTCTAAGAACTACTTCCTGACCAGGCACCTATCTCTAGATGCACCAGAATCCCTGTAAGCATCTCCAACCACACTTAGTGGTCATGTACTACTATGTCGCTACAAACAAAACAAAAACAGGTCGTTACACAACTGAAAAGTAACTTATCTTAAATTTAATCTTTTGTTTATTGTGTTTTTTTTTCAGAAGGAGTCTCGTTCTGTCACCCAGGCTGGAGTGCAATGGTGTGACCTCGGCTCACTACAACCTCTGCCTCCAGGGTTCAAATCATTCTCCTGCCTCAGACTCCTGAGTAGCTGGGATTACAGGTGCACCCCACCATGCCTGGCTAGTTTTTGTATTTTTAGTAGAGACAGTGTTTCACCATGTTGGTCAGGCTGGTCTCAAACTCCTGACCTCATGATCCACCCACCTCCGCCTCCGCCTCCCAAAGTGCTGGAATTACAAGTGTGAGCCACTGTGCCCGGCCAAATTTCAATCTTAAAATAAGTAACAAACCTAATTGGACATGGTGTCTGCAGCAGAAAAAAAAAAAAAAAAAAAAAAAAAAAAAAAAAAAAAAAAAAAAAAAAAAGAGAAAAAAAAAAAAAAAAAAAAAAAAAAAAAAAAGGCCAGAATAATAAAAGCTCCAAGAGGGACTTGGGCCATGCTTTGTTTCCTACGTGGCCACTGCCTTTAATGCTGGAAGGGCATTGTAGGCAAACACTCCTATCACTGAAGAGTGAGGGACATGGAATAGCTTTTCTTTTTTCTGCTTCCATGCTCTCTAGGTGTCAGAAGCCCATGGCTCTGGAAGGAACTGGGAATCACAACTCTGAAATAGTTTGCATATGTCTCCCTCTCCAAATCTCATGTTAAAATGGGACCCTTAACGTTGGAGACAGGGCCTAGCGGGAGGTGTTTGGGTAATGGCAGTAGATTCCTTATGAATGGCTTGGTACCGTCCCCTTGGTAATAAGCAAATTTTCATTCTGGTATTAAACCAATATGAGTTTTTCTTTTCTTTTTTTGTTTGCAGAAAAATGATTTATTTATTTAGAGAGAGAGAGAGAGAGACAGCAGTAGAGAGAAAGCTTCCACGAGAGAGTGGGTGGAAATGGGACCCCAAAGGGGAAATCCGGGGGGGAAAGAGAGTTCCCACTATGTGGACCAATATGAGTTTTTCTAAATACTTTCTATAATACATCCAATCAAACAAGAGTTTTCACTCTTTTTCTTGGCAGAAAAACAATGTTGACTCACTGTCTGATTGCGATGTCTTTGCTTCTGGATGGTCAGAAGGGTTTGACTCCAAAGCCATAACTATACAGAGAGAAAAGAAAAAAGATGTGATCACTTATGACAATTTATCAGCTCATTTATTCAGCAAGGAGGCCATTTCACTACCTCTTTTATTCTTATCCATTGGGAAAAGGGACAAAGAATTATACATAAAGATAAATCTAAGACTCCTCCATCACATGACAAATTTTATTAATAAAAAGATAGCAAAATGTATAAACAAAAAGTTAAGATGTTTTCACTAATATGATAACAACTAAAGGAAAGTATATTATGTTAAAATAACACAAGTGAATCTGTGAAAATTTAGAACATTTAAACCAATATGAGTTTTTCTAAATACTTTCTATAATACATCAATTCAAACAAGAGTTTTCACTCTTTTTCTTGGCGGAAAAAACGATGTTGGCTCACCATCTGTTTGAGATTTCTTTGCTTCTGGATGGTCAGAAGGGTTGGACTCCAAAGACGTATCAATTCTGTCTGTTTGAGATTTCTTTGCTTCCAGATGGTCAGGAGGGTTGGACTCCAAATCTATACAGAGAGAAAAGAAAAAATATGTGATCACTTATAAAAATTTATCAACTCATTTATTTGAAGAGGAGGCCATTTCACTACCCCTACTTTTACCTTTATCTATTGAAATGAATGTACAGACATAAGATGGTGCCAGGCAAGGTGGCGCATGCCTATAGTCCCAGCTACTCAGGAGGCTGATGGGAAAATTCCTCAAACCGAAGTCAGGAATTTGAGGCCAGCATGAGTAACATAGTGAGACCCTCCTTTATTAAAAAATAAAATAAAATAAAAAATAAATCAAGATGGCAATACATTTTAAAACACAGGCCTATTTCATAGGCAAAATATAAAACATATTCCAGAGTTTGAAAAATTTAAAAAGAAGTGAACTCAGCATATTCGTCACTTCCATGTCATTCTGAAGACACAGAAACTTAGTTCTGTTGGTGGCTGTCTTCCAATAGTCAAGTGAGATTTCTGTCTTCATTTCCTCACTAGCAACACATACGGAGAACATGCACAAGCCTTCTTTGTATTGGAAGGAGCCAAATGAGACATATATAAACTGTGTTGTAATCCTAAAGAATGACAATTTTGGGCTCTCATCCAACAGTATCCATCTATGAACTGGTGTGTAAAATCACTCACAGGCTTTCCTTACACCAGCAACCAGAGTATACGTTTACACAAGTACTTACACATTTAGTGTATAACGGTATAATCAATTCACATATTTATTCTAAACTCTTAAACACCTTGAAAAGTGAGTACAATACTCCCAAGTTACAAAGTCACACTCATCATGAATCTTCGTTATTCTACCTCTGAAAAAAACTAAGAGCTCAACCAAATTTTTTTTTTTTTAAGTTCTGAGATACATGTACAGAACACGCAGGTTTATTACATACGTATACATGTGCCATGGTGGTTTACTGTACCTATAAACGTATCATCGAGGTTTCAAACCCCACATACATCAGTTATTTGTCCTAATGTTCTCCGTCCCCTTACCCCCACCCCACAACGGGCACTAGTGTGTGATGTTCCCCTCCCTGCGTCCACGGGTTCTCATTGTTCAACTCCCACTTATGAGTGAGAACATGCAGTGTTTGCTTTTTGTTCCTGTGTTAGTTTGCTGAGAATTATGGCTTCTAGCTTCTTACGCTTTACTTTCTTATCTTCGAACAAGATGCTATTGTCAGGTGGGGGAAGAACAAAGGGGTATCAATGGCAGCAAACACCCTTACACAGGCAAGGTCTGGCATTTTAACATGCAATCTTTATATTACACGTTAAAAGTCTACATTGACATTTCATGTCTTTTCAAAGTTTTGACCATGAACCATCCCTACGTTTCTTTTAGAACAAGGAAGTAAATAAAGTCTGGTAAGTCACCAGAATAAATCTAGAGACATGTTTTGTGTTAAAGTAAGAATTTTAAAGTAATCAGAGCCTCATGGGTAAACTCCTTTGGGGGAAAAAAACAATGGATTTGTCTGCAGCCCTGGCCATGACATTTCATACCTTTCAGAATTATTTTAAGCACCCTCCATTTTCTTTCCTTTTGTGTTCAAATTACAGTTAGAAGGAAATAAGCACCTATCAAGGTGACTTAAAGCAACCCATTAAGAATACCCTATCATCTCTCCCATGGCAACCTTCATTCTGATTTCAAAGTAGAAATCCCCAAATAGTTCAGTATGAATTGTCCTGAGATTTAGCTACTTTAACAAAGGACTATTAGGCACTTACCTGGTTCCTTCACCTAGATACCATCTGGATAGGTACACAAAAAGAATGGGATGGGTACTGGAAAGTTGGGATATTCGAGTTTTTATTGAAAAAGGAAGAGAATATTCCAAAGAAGCTTCAACAAAGTCCCACAGAATAATAAACAGAGCTACAGACAAGAAGAGCCATAAATAAATGGTCCGAGGCCAGCCTGAGAGAATGAGATGAGGGAGCAAGAACTGGGCAATTGGGAGGGGAGGAGAAAAGAAACTGCCTGGACTCTGTGGAGAAAGACTAAGAGGTGGGAATGGGAAGTCAGGGCAGAGCCAGCCTTTGTTTCTGACCAGGCCTGGAAAAGCTGACTACAGGCAAAAAGGAGCCTGAGGTGGGCGATACCCCCTAGGGGACCTTGGGAACAGCAGCAGCAAGAGGCGTGGCCAGGGCAGATGCCACTGTCACCTCCTTACCTTCAGGTATCTCCTGGTCACAGATCTGGTGCACATGAAGGCCATCACCAGCTTCAAAAGTCAGTTCGGCAGGCTCTGCAGCAGCTGCCATGGGCGCTGCTGCTACCGTCTCCTCAGCTGTGGCCTCACAGATTTCTAACTCAGCAGGACATCCTGACCCCTGGTGTTGGTCCAACTCGGGGCTGACCCTGGGGCGCACACAACAGAACAGAATGTTCCCCATGGGGCGCCTCTACTCCTGTCTGCCGCCACCTGTGCCTCTGCTCACAGCGTTGGCCACGCACTCCCGCTGCCCTAGGCAAGGCTATGCTGCACTTGCAGAGATGGTCTTGCCACTGCTCGCCTGCCCACCCCACAGCCCCGCCCCGGCCGGGGCTTGGGCCAAGGCCCGCACCCTGCCGCCTCGCCTAAGTTGACTTGTCTGGGAGGGTGAAGAATAGCAGGCTAATTTAATAGGTTGTGAATCCAACAAGCGCTGAGAGACACAACAACTGCTTATAGAGAGAGTACAGAATGAGCTTCTCCTCCTCCTGTAGTAACCTACAGACTGAAGCCCATTGGCCCAGGTGGAAGCCCAGGCATGTGACTCACAATGCCCTGCCCCACACCTCACAATGCCCCACCCTGGCTGCCCGCCCCTCCCTCGCTGCCTGGGTGCCCCACCCTGTGACTTATGATGCGGCTGCTCTCCTGGCTCCTTCTGCAGTGCCAGTTGAACTAAGATTCTCATTCATCACCATCTTCCTGAGCTTTTTAGTTCTAAGAAAAGCACAGGGTGGCCTATTACTGGAAGCCATCTTCCACTATGACTTCTGTACATAGTCTCAGTAAGCAGAGTGGGTTCCATTAGCATTAAGTTGAACTTTTATTTGCTGACTGAATGTAGATACACCTGAACTGTTCACTGCTTTTGGAACAAAATACTCCTATCTTCCAATGAGAGGTAGTTTTTGTCTGCAACTTGACCACAGCAATCCCTGGGGCCCTAGCTCTTCTCACTAAAGAGTTATGGCTGTGTGTCTTGAATGACACCTTGAGACCTATCCTGCCTCCACCTCCTTCTCCATAAATAGAAACATAATTTGTCCCTCCAAGCTCTGAAATGCTGAAACTTACCAGCTGCCTATTCTCCCCTCTGTTTCTTCCTTCCATGGCAGCAACTTTCAGATTTTCTGTCTTTTACTAACAAAGTACTAAGCACAATTTTGTTATACAAAATCAAGAGCTGTAAAGTAGATTACTACCGTCCTAACTCAATAAAAATAAATACTCAACATCTGGCAAGCAGTATGTGCCTGACACTGTTCCAAGTGGGCTATGCTCACTTAACCCTCAGAAACAATCTCACAGGTTTCAGAGAAGATATTGAGATGGAGAAGGTAAGTTATCTCCCCAATGGCCACATGACTGCTCAGGCTGGGGCCATTATTTGATCCCAGGTAGTATGAATTCCATAATTCCTCAAGTATGATTATTAGAAAGTGTACTGTTTCATTTTCACACTGCTATAAAGTAATACCTGAGGTTGGGTAGTTTAGAAAGGAAAGAAGTTTAATTGACTCACATTCCACATGACTGTGGAGGCCAAAGGGAAACTGACATAGCAGAAGGGGAAGCAGTTACTTCTTACATGGTGGCAGGCCACAGAGTGTGAGCATGTGAAGGAGCAACGGTCAAACACATATAAAGCCATCAGATCTCATGAGAACTCACTCGCTATCACAAGAACAGCATGGGGGAAACTGCCCCCATGATCCAATTACCTCCCACTGAGTCCCTCCCTCACCACACAGGGATTATGGGGATTACAATTCAAGATGAGATTTGGGTGGGGACATGGCCAAACCATATCAGAAAGTACAGGTAGAAGTCAAGCTTGGAAGGGAAGTGACACTATAGATCAGTATATTTTTTTAAAAAACAACTTTTTTTAAAATGTGGATTTTAAAATGCCTCCTCTTCATTCAACACTGATGAAGTCCCTTCTACATGTGAAACACTGTATGTGTGAAACAGTCCCAAATCTCAATGAGTGTAGGCAGATACACAAACAAAGGCTTAAGAAGTTCAGTTTTCTGAGATCACATTACTGGACACTGTATGAACCTGAGACACAAACCCACCTCTACTTGACCCAAATTTGATGCTGGGGTGGTTTTAATTTTATTCTGAAAATTTGAGTCATTGAACCATACAAAGTTGAGGATTGTCTGTCAGATGTGTGTGCAGTGGTCTAAGAAGGAAGGACTGAATGAAGGAAGAAGACCAATCAAGAGACTACCTAAAGGAAGAGTAATTTAATGCTAAAGGCAGTGGCAGTGACAAAAGTGGAGGAAAAAACTTTGTGATCATTTGGGAGACAGAATGGGAAGTGCTTGGTGATGAGATGTGAAAGTGGGGAAGTGGAGGGAAAAACGGGGCTGCTCAGGCTCTGCTGGGGAAGACTGGGTATAGAGTTGTACCTTTCTCGTGGCAGAGAATGTAGGAAGAGAAATAGGTAAGGAGGAAAAGATCGTTTTTTACTCTCAGTGTCACATTAAAATAAAACTCTCTGGTCAAAGTTGAATTTAAATCTCTGTAGGCTAAGACCATTTGTGACATCCCAACATATGTTTTCAAAAATAACACACATAGTAAATCAAACCATTAAGAGTAACTGGGGAAATTTCCTAAAATTTACATGCTAAGAATATCACCATTTTTTAAATTACTTTCATGGAGTAACTCTGAATCTATGGTTATAGCAAATGAGGGATCTTACATAAAATAAAGCTAACATTTTAAATTTAAAATTTGACTGTCCTCAGAGAATAGAGAAAGCAACTGAAGCTGTGGGTGTGGAAGTGATTGCTTTTAGAAGTTGGGTACAGTAAGGAGAGCTGGAAAGAAAGAAGATCTGGAGAACAGGGTGATTTACATGGCATTGAGTAAAGCTTCCAAAAGTGAGCACTCCGAGTCAAGATATCTGCACATGAATCAACAGCTGCTCCTGGGAGTCATTCGACATGAGATGATGTCTCATTTCATTTCTGTACCAGCAGCACCTAACACACTGCCTGGTCAATAGGTACTCAGTAAGTATTATCCCAATGCACAGTCAAATTTTGCTAGGATGGCAGGAAATCTACAAATTGGCTATGGCAACTTAGTGATTGGACTTGCGCATGTGGGTGAGCTAGATGTCAGGCAGTGCGTAAAGTAGTGAACTGGAGGTGAGAAAACAATGACACAAACTTAGGGCTTCTCCTCCCAAGTTTTCGGCTGAGAATTGAGATATAGTAGTAGTTAAAGGGAGATACGTGGTAAAGAAAGCCTTTTATTCCAAGATTCAACAAAAGCATGAGTATTCTTCTATGTTAAAGGGGAAGAGGTAACACAGAAAACACATTTTTGAGGTTAGAAGAGAAGGAAGAACGAATGCACAAGGGCCCCCAAAAGGCACAGATGCATGCAATCTGGATCAGGAAGAGATTAGCTTCGGCATCCTACAAAAGCAAGAAGGGAGAAAGGGCCATGTGATTCCAGAGATATTTCTGGTGGAGGAAAGGTTTAGGAACAGATCTTTTGATGACCTTTATTTTAACAGACTTTTCAAAAAAAAAACTGTTTGGAAAAAGGATATTATGTATAGAAAAGTCCACACTTCTTGATACACATAACAACCAAAAGAAGCTTGATACACTAATATCTTCCCTAAAAGTAGGTAACTTGAAAAGCAATTTGAGCAAAAATCAGAGTTCAGTTATAAATAAGTACATTCAGAAAGTGAAAGATGGGCTTAATTTTTCCAGGAAAGTTAAGAGAAATAACAACAACTTCAGGGGAACAAAAAAAAAAATCATTAAGAAGAAAATTATATGCAATTGTAAAATGTATGCATATTTACAAACTCTAACATAAGTAATCACAAAAAGGACCAGAAGAATCATTATCATAGGAAGCAAAGGGTCATTTCAAAAACATGGGGAAGCATGATTCCTATTTAATTTAATTCCATTGAAAATATTTCAGTAAAGTTTCAGGACAAAAATAGATGATGTGTTGAAATGTGAGAAACCACAGTGGAAGGAAAAAGAATTCAAGAAAACTCAGTTTTAATAAACAATATATAGTACAAAACTCAGGGCCTAGTGGCTACAATCTGCATTAATAGTGTCTAAAGACCTAGAAATGTCATTAGATACCATTTTGGATGATTCTTGTAGACTTGAGATGATGTCTATCTAAAGTCACAAAACAGTTCCTGCACTTACCAACAAACACACTCAAAAACATATATCTATGACTTTAAAAATGGAAGAATTTTGAACTTTCTAAATAGGGAAATATTGGGAAGCACTGTTATGAAAACAGGTTTTAAAAAATTTTGATTGGAGGCAATATTGAAGTAAATTAGAAAAAATCCTATCCTCCCATGACACTGGAAAGTCTGAGAGAGCAAAGAGACACAAATTAGTGTCATTTGAATTAATCAGGAGTTTGATTCTGTGAAACGAGCTGAGACTTTATTTTTTACTTCAGAGTAAACTAATTAATACCTCCATTCATTCAATACTCATTTAATACCTGAGCCCTTAGCAAACATGCTGCACCCTGTGTGTAAGTGCTGGGATATTGCTTGGGCCAACATAAACAAGCTTCTTAGTCTTGTGAAATTTATCTTCCAGTAAGGGAGTTAACATCTACCTCTGCAAATTCAAGGGTCCACACATGGCCAAAATCATGTCGGGGTACACAGAACCCCTCCTCTGATCTTCAGACAAATGCACCCTACCTTCTGGCCCTCTACCAGCAACTGGAGACCCTGGAAATTTCCAGACACACAACAGTGTTCTAAACCGCAGGCTGCTGCCCCATCCTATGACAGAGTAGACCTCTTCTCCACCAGACTTGGCCTGTTATCCAGTTGAATGAAATATCCTTTTAACATAGAAACAGGGTACAGAAACTAGTTTTTTTTTGGCCCTGATCCCATCACATGGTTCGTAGGTACACACCAGTACTGATCAAATACACCAGAATTGAGGCCTCAGGCCCTGGAGTGTGCACATCAGCTCTGCTTTCAGAAAACATCAAGGTACTTTTGGCAAGTCTGCGGACTTTATGCAAGAAAAAAAAAAAAGTGATTAACACACACACACACCCCATAGTGACTAACAGAATCTCCCTCCAGGGCATTTGCAGAGAGGGGAGCAGAAAATATCCCAGGGGCCTTTCACAGCTAGTTCCGTGAGCCCCTTTTCAGACCATGCTCTCTAGACCTCTCTCAGCCCAAGCACCACCACCCTGATATGCAGGAGCTAGCTTCCTTACCTGAAATTCAACGTCAAGAAACAATCTCTTCTACTTAAAACTGATAGGACTATCCTCAAGCAATGTCCTCATTGGCAAGGGTGCAGTTAGGGAGTTTCATAAAAACTGAGGCCTCTGCCTACCACCTAGAGAACCTGGAAATTTCCACCTATGCCACAAAGTCCAAATCACTGGCCACTGCCCCAGTGTATGGCAGTCTATGGCAGATTACACCATCTCTCCATCTCATACCATGAAAAGGACACAACTGGTCTTTACATGACTCCTAATAAGAAAACATCACCACCTGGGAAAAAGATTTACTGAAAAATCATAGTCAAAATTAAATCCTATCCAACTGCTGTATGTTCTGTCCATCAGGTAATTAGAACCACATGGATATTTAAATATATCTTAATTAAGATTAAAGAAAATTTAAAATTTAGTTCTTCAGTCTCACTCACCACATTTAAAGTGCTCAGTTGCCACAAATAGCCAGAACCCACAACTCGGATATACATTCCGTTCATCACAGAATTTCTATCAGTATTGCTTCATACCCATTCACAGGAATTACAGGAGGGCCTGAGAAATTGCAGAGGGATGCAAAGCAATCCACGAAATCCAGAAGACAAAAAAACTCTACAGACCAACGACGTCGTTTCTTAAATAAAATGTCACCAAAAAAAGAAATGGGAAGGAAGATTGTTGACTAAAAATTTTAATAGATAGACTATAAAACAGTAATGAAAATCAGGTAAAAGTAAACTACGATGTTTATGGAAGCAAGGAGGAGGAAACCAGGAAGAAAAGGAAAGAGTCACCACAAGAGGCTTAACCACACCTCCTTCTATAGGGAGGAAGAAGACTGGGGCTGGTGTCACAATCAAGCAGCAAAGCTTGATTTCTCAGCCTCAGTGCTGAGTACAGGGGTATTCACCTTCTGCCAACCCACTAAGTTAAACAATTGTTTTTATGTGGTTTTCTATATCTGTATTGAATTTCACCATAAAAAAAGGTTAAATAAAATCTGATGAAGAGCATTAAGTGCTACCTGGAAAATTACAATAGGCAGGATGAGAGCAATTGGGCCCCTGTGAGAAGTGACATCTCAGCCAAACTGAATTGACAAAAAAGAAGGCAGCCTTTGGAAGATCAGAATATTCCAGAAGAGAATATAGAGAAAGGGGCTAGTGTGACGGCTCACTCCTGTAATCACAGCACTTTTGGGAAGGCAAGGCAGGAAGATCACTCTAGCCCAGAGTTTGAGACTAGCTCAACATGGTGAAACATTGTCTCTACAAAAAATGCAAAAAGCATCCAGGCCTGGTGGCTCGTGCCTATAGTCCCAGCTACTCTGACGGCTGAGGTGGGAAGATCCCTTGAGCCCAGGAGGTCAAGGCTGCATTGGGCCATACACTCGTGCCACTGAACTCCAGCCTGGATTGCAGAGCAAGACCTTGTCTCAAAAAAAGAAGAGAGAGAGAAAAAGAGAAAAGGCCTACGAGGAGGATAAGCTGTGTGGAGCTTGAGTACTGAATGAATTCCAGTGTGACTACAAAGTGGTGAGCTGCAGGAAGAACATTTACAGGTATCACAGATTTCTGTATGCTTTCAAATGGCAGAATCTATAAATGTTAACTCAGAGATGCTACATATATCCTAGTGATAAGACACAAAATACATCAGATGTATAGAAATTTACGTGTGATGCTTCAAAATAAAGATTTGCACTACTGTTCACACTGAAAGCTGAACCTGTCCTCCAAGGGCTGTGCACATGGTCTAACTAAACTCAGAACGTGTTATTGCTTAGGATGCATGAAGTGCCCATTACAGTATCTGGGAGGATGGCCTGTCATCCTATAAAAATAAGAAGCCAACAACAGGTAAGCAATATGGACGTCAGATAATCTTATTCTAGAACAATTCTCTAATAAATCAAACCTACCACCCAGCCTTACCTCCTCAACATCCCAGTCATGGGGCGCCTCCACAAGAAATCTGGAGCAGTCCAGAGTCGGCTTTGTGCTCACACTCTGTCAGGCTGGCTGACACCAAACAACCCTCCAAGCTCTTCTCAGTTATCTTCATTATCTTCTGTCACTAAAGAGAACACCATGGCTGAAAAGTGAGAACAAAAACTACAGCCCTAGAGGACTCAATGTTTTCAACCACTTAGGCCATGAGTCTTCAAACTCAGGAACTGAGGACCTCTGTCTGTGGTGGGTATGGCGATGGCCACGTATGAGTCAGGCACTGAGAGGGCAGGTCAGCCACAGGTGAAGAGAGGCCAGGAAGCTATTGCTCTACATGTGTGGGGGCTCCTGCGCTCCCACACGGCAGCAGCTAAGTGGGTGAGGAAGAGTTAGACTATTAGGGGTCGAAGACGGAAGGGACATTTAAAGTCAGAGCTTTGGATTACTGAAGAAGATATCTAAAAAGCGTTGAGCCTTTCGTCACTGAGAGTACCTAGACAAAACCTGGATGAAAATCAGTACACAACAACCCTCCCAGTTCAGTGTGCCGAGCCCAACTGTCTCACCACGTGGCCTTGATCTCATCATGCAGTAACCAGGAAGCACAATATAAAGTTCACCACTGTATATTTATGTGTGCATTAATTCTACCACAAAGAACGTATAGGTAAGTTTAATAAAGCATAAAATCAGAGGACAAGGGCAAAATGGAGAACGCGATGTGTTATACGGGGTTCTCATTCTCAAAATAGAACAAATAAATAATTTTATGGGCAGAAATATTTTTCTGGTACTAAATTCTACAAAAAATTTCTCATGAAGGACTTTTAAAAAGGGGGCATAACATGATGCAATGGACAGTACTTGCTTCGAGTTTTACAGCAAACCCATAAGTGTTCACAAGACCAATGTGTGGTCCTCGGAAGCTGATGATTAAAGACATCTGCCAAATAGGAAATGTGATGGCTAGCAATGATGGATGTCAACAATATCAGCCCAATCCTCCAACCAATTCCCTCATCTCCTTTTCAGAAAATAATCAGAGAAACTAAAATGTTACCAGCTCTGAAACAGAATTCTTTACCTGTTCCATAAATAAGCTTTCGGAGGTTTGGAGCTCCTGCTGCTGCTGCTGCTGCCTCAGAAAGGCCTCAGCTGCCTTTCCATTTGAGAGAACCTGAAACGACCAATGCCAACCTCCAGTTAGAGTTGTTTACGTGTCTCCCCTCCCCCGAGATCCAACCAAAATGCAGCATTTCAACAGTCAACAAAATCTCAAAATCAACAGACCCCCAAATGTACACATTCCATTGGGTACCATTTCGAGAGTCAAGTTCATAGCAGCAACCAACTAAATTTAAGCTTACCTGAGGCTTCTCTGGAATCATTCTGCTCTTCATTGAAATCTTCTTCCTCTTTGACTAAATCTTCTATATAGCTGGTCTCATCAATTAAGTTTTTTGAACCCAGTTTCTGACCACTGCCCACCTAAGAAGGCTTTGAAAGCTTTTTCATAAAAGCGTCTTCATTTTCTGAGTCCTCTTCTTCTGCACTGAGTGAGGAGCTTTCTTCAGATTCGTCTTCAGAAGCAAATGCCTCTTCAGCTATGCAATGCCCAGAATCAGAAGTGGCAAGGGCTGCTTTCTTCATCAGCAAAGACTTCTCCAGATTCACAGGGTTGCTCCGGGGATTAGCTAGTGACAGCTCTGCTTTACTACCTTCTCCAACAGCCTTTGATCCTGAAATGCCCCTCTCTCATACAATGCAGTCCTCTTCCTCACTGCTTTCATCAGCTTCCTCCACTTCCCCTTCTCCTAGTGAGCTCCTCTCAAGGTCATTATCACTGTCAGCAAATGCTGGCAAGTATACTTCACTGTCTTCTTCCAACTCCTCAAGTTTCCCTCGTTTGATGCCCTTAGCAGTCACATACTGATCAGCCATCTCATCATTTTCCTCCTCTCCTTCTTCCTCATCACTAGAGCCATTTTCCAATCTGTCATCTGCAGACATTTCATCATCTTCTTCATCATCACTATCTCCAGATCCATCTTCATCTGCAAAAATGGCTTTCTGACGCATTCGATCAGTTTTCAGGTCCATTTGTTTGTCTTCCTTTGGCAACAACAGCCTATATTATTATTACCAAGAAAATGCAGAAGAATTCGATTTGTACGTTAATCAGCGAATCTAGAAATGACAATATAGTCAACGAAAACACAAAGAAATAGAAAATGTCAAAGAATTGTTTAGGATAACATAGCAGAGGTAAAAATTGATCTGATAAACATTGGAAGAGTTAATAGGCAAACTCAGGCATGGTTCCCTAATACCACACTTCAAAAGAACATATAAAGGGAATAAAGGAATAACCCTTTAAAAGAATAAGTAAATCTAATTTTAGAAAAATAATCGCTTGAAAAGGAAGTTAGTGTTTGGTAGATCTTTTGGAAAGCTCATCAATTTCTAAGCTAAAAAAAAACACATGATCCCTAAGAGAAATGGCTGATTCCAGGCCCAAAGCAGAAAGAGGACAAAATGAGCCTGGATCCTCTTGTTCTGTCAGAAAGTAAGAAATGCTCAAAGACTAACAGAGACGGTTGACAGGACATAGGAGACAGGCTGAAGGTTCCCGCTGCTGAATCTGGGACAACACAGGCATCAGAGAGAATAATCATAGTAATGGAGAATAACCCATGGAATAAAACACAAGTGCATTAGTCAGCGGTGATACCGAAATAAAGGGGAGAAGTGAAACCTGTTTGTTAAAAATGCCAGCTAATGAACGTAGGAGGAGTGACAGAGGAAGAACATCCATTGTAAGTCTTCAGGGCCATAACTGTTAAAGAAGAATCATCGGGGGGCTAAAATCACAGGATGAAAGACAACTGCATGAAACTGTTTAACATAGCACAATATATAAAATGATAAAAACATAAATTAGAAAAAACTAAAAATCATACCATAAGACATGGATGAGTTAGAATGCAGCAATAATAGGTGAGGCTAAACCAAGGATCTGGGGAGGCTAAGGCAGAAGGATTGCTTGGGCTCAAGAGTTCTAGACCAGATTGGGCCACACAGTGAGACCTTATCTCTAGAAAACAATGAAAAAATTTAGCCAGGAGTGGTGGAAAGGACACAGGAGACAGGCTGAAAGCTCCCACACTCCTGTAGTCCCAGCCACATGAAGGGACTGAAGCAGGAGGATTACTTGAGCCTTGGAGTTCAAGGCTGCAGTGAGCCAAGATCATGCCACTGCACTCCAGCCTGGGAAACAAAGTGAGACCTTGCCTCAAAAACAAACAAAAAGAATAGACCAATAATAACAAAATGATGACTACATAAAGACTGCATTGAAAAATGACATGCTCAGAATATAGAAATAAAATTATGTATTTAAACTGTAGCTATATTAGAAGGCAGTATTCTTGTAGACAAGGATAACTAGAAGGATATGCAAAAATGAAAACAGCTCATAACACTCATTATTTGTGTCTGTCAGGCACTGTGCTAGGTAGTTTACGCACCATGTAACAAATTACATACTAGATAATCTGAAAATTTTCGAATAAATTTTACTAGGAGTCATAAATCAATACAACAAAACCAATGTTTTGCAAACATCCACTATGTATAAAGGCATATAACTTCCCAACACAGACCGAAAAATAATTCACATCAGCCATACATCAGTGGAAACCTACCCACGGGAGATAATACAACGTAATCTAAATAAAACTTTCAGAGACACCACACATGGCTTCTGGACAGCCACAGACTCCCTCACACTGCTCTAGTGTTTTGGCCACCAAAATAATGCGAAGTGGCCTCAGGTCTCTTAAAAAACAAAAAGCAAACTATAGAAGATGGCGTGGTATTTGAGGAATATTTGAGGTCTGTTGAAAAATGCATCCTGTATTTTATTTCAAGAAAATACTCCCATGTAGTGTCAGGTAAGTGAAGAGCCCTCAAGACACATGTACACACAAAGAAAAACAAATCAACCTGGAATGAAGCCCAAAAAAATGTGTTCTGATGGCAGAATTACACATCTTCTGTAATATACCTTTTTATTAAAAATAGGAAAAAAAAAAAAAAAAGCAGACTTACCCTTGATTATCTATATCCTCTGACTCAAGTGGCTTGGAATCAGAAAACAGCATCACTCGACTTGAAGCCATCTTGGCATCAATGATGGAATGGATGGAGACGAGATTCTGGACCAGCTCATGGGTGGACCCCACCTCATCCTGTTAAGGATGAAAGAATGGGCACATGAGGAAAGCACAAAGACCCTGGAGAGACACTGGTTTCACTCAGTTTCTCAAAATTATCTTAGACACATTGCCTGAGAACCTTTCTTACTGCCTCAAAAAGCAAAGAAGAAAATCTTTACAACAAAGCTTGAAATAGATCCCCATCTCCATTAAACTTTTCCAAAGTTCAGGGAGTACATAACCTGATAATCTAAACACCTACCTAGGAAAACCTCAGTTCCAATGCTACAACAGTGCTAGCTTTTCTAACATTTTTAAGTAACCCTGATTTTATTTATTTATTTATTTATTTATTTATTTTTGAGACGGGAGTTTCGCTCTTGTTCCGCAGGCTGGAGTGCAATGGCGCGATCTCGGCTCACCGCAACCCCCGCCTCCTGGGTCCAGGCAATTCTCCTGCCTCAGCCTCCTGAGTAGCTGGGATTACAGGCACATGCCACCATGCCCAGCTGATTTTTGTATTTTTAGTAGAGACGGGGTTTCACCATGTTAACCAGGATGGTCTCGATCTCCTGACCTCGTGATCCACCCGCCTCGGCCTCCCAAAGTGCTGGGATTACAGGCGTGAGCCACCGCGCCCGGCCCTAGTAACCCTGATTTTAATCCAATACAATTCAACTTCAGAACTAAGAAATAAACATTTGAAACCCACTTTAAAATACAGAGGAGACTGCTGTGAACGAGAAAAAGAAAAAGACCAACGAGAACTGGAAAGCACACTGATTTTGTAGAAATGGGGATGGGCCATGCAGGCACCACGCTGGCAGCTGTGCTCGCTCTGGGCCTGTGGATCAAGGAGGCATGGAGGACAGGACTCTTCTGCTTGGTACAACGAAAAAAGAGTATTCTTTTAATTCTATATATTTACAATATGCAATTGGGCCTTTATTATAAGTACAAGAGAAAAGTCTTCAATAAATAAAAGCTGAGTACATTACTTTTTGTGATTAAAAAATAGATTCGGAAAGAAAAATGAGAGTTCAGAGCAATGACTCCTGTCTCCTCGATGCCTGAAAACTGTGGCTGCCACCAAGGTCAACATAGACAGCATCTTTGTCACATAGCACACCCCCAACTTCAGAAAGAGGCGCATAAACCAGCTTCTCCTTCCACATATTGTGTGTGCCTCTGTGTACTCAGGAGGCTTTGACAACCCAGAGCAGAGCAATCAACATAAGCTAGGCTAAATAAATTATGGTGCATCCAGGGAGTGGATTAAAAAGGGGGCAGAACTGCAGTACTTACTGATTATATACCTCCAAGATATATTACAAGAAAAAAGCAAAGCACAGAGCAGTGTAAAAGAAGCTACCATTTGTGTTTCTAAAGAGTGATATGTGTGTTTATATGCATCTGGAAGGATTAAGAGACCAGCAGTTAGAGCAGGGAAAAAGAAGATGCACAGTCTGTGTACCCTGCATTACAGTTAAAGTACTTAACCAAATGTGTGTGTTCCTTTT
>NW_016108109.1:357234-386457 GCF_001604975.1 Cebus imitator | reverse complement strand
AAAAAAAAAAAAAATCAGAGACAAATAACTACTATGAACTATTTAAATCATTTCAAGTACATAAGATTTAGTAAGCTTACACTACATTAATAATAACACTTACTTTTACTAATAGTAGCATTACATGTTCAAAATTTGAATGTTACTTAGCTTCCTAGCATTACAATGGCACAACTTTAAAACCTATATTACTTTTTACTTTATATTTTAGGAGGCTTCTGGGCCAAATTATACAATCTGTAGCTCTTTGTCACAAAATGGCTGTCTAGAAAAAACTAAAAATGAAAAAACCAAGGTATTTGTCACCCCACACTTCCTATTCAATATGGCTTATTTTTTTTTCTAATTTATATTTTATTTTTACTAATTTAAAAGATAGTTAATAGAATATCAGAAACAGTGAACATTACCATTTCCATAAACACAAGCGCATGTACATTTTCCTTACAATGAGTACTGTCTAGATTTTCTATTGATAAACTCTGACCACTTCTTCAGGGCAATTCGTGTACTCACTTTAGCATTACCATTAAGAAGGAAGGTTCTCCAACCATCAGGAACAAGAGTCTCACCTTTGCAAAAGTTACTTAACTGTACAGAGGCTCTATTTCATCTTATGTAAAATACAGATAATACCGACTCACCTCAAGGGTGTATCACAGGATTATGTAAGCTAAATTTGTAGAAAGCAGTTGGCACAGTGCCAGGAGGGATCCAAGAAGAAATGGTATTTACTATGATATACTTTGAACGTATATACGTATGCATGTTAATGAGTTCTTACTAGCTGCGTTCATTAAAGGTTTTCTCTATCCTATGATTTGCTTTTAGATTCTGGAATATATTTCATTGTGCATATTCCATTTTTCTTATTAATCTAACAACATTTATTACTATTATTATCATGAATTCAATCACATCTACTGTATCTCTGATGATGACCATGATTCCTTTAATAATCATAAAAGGCTCTTCCCTTCAACACGGGGTAAATATCCTATCACATGCTGTAAGTCTGCATCAGCACCCAGGGCTGCCCCGGCTCACTTACCAGATCTGCTACTTTAGCCAGATCAATCATCATGTTAACGTCACACCCATATTCAATAATGGTGAGGCTGCGCTTTTTACCTATAAGTGAAAAGATTAAAATTTTACTTTAAAAAGACACTGAAAAAACTCTAACCATCAACTCTAATTTTCATTTTTTAAAAATTGCATCCAGTAAAACACATATACATTTTCAGGAGTGTACCAGAAGTTCACCTTTACAGGCAAAAAGTGATAACATAAAATAAATTCCATCCTGTTTTTCTTTCTGTGTTCTAAATTTAAATAATGTCAAAAGTCTACCCAGGTGAATAAGAGTGCTCACACAGAGAAAATCCTGACTGGACAGGCTCCATGATAACCATGATCCTGCTGTTCAGCTGCAGGCCAATGTCTTCGCCTCTAACAAAACTTCCTGCATTCCTACTATAGTGAAAAACATCCTCAAACACAACGCAATGGAATATTCATAACAATAATTATTTCTAAATTAAGGTAAAAGGAAAATGGTCAAGAAAATATGGGTTGGGCACAGTGGCTCATGCCTGTAGTCTCAGCACCTTGGGAGGCCAATGCAGGCAGATCCCTCGAACCCAGGAGTCCTGAGACCAGCCTGGGCCACATGAGGAAACCCCATCCCAAAAGGGGAAATAAAAAAAGGGAAGAAAAATTAGCCAGTTGTGGTGGCGTACACTACTCAGGAGGCAGGACTGCTTGAGCCTAGGCGGTTGAGGCTGCAGTGAGCTGTAATCACACCACTGCACTCCAACCTGTGCCACAGAGTAGGACTCAGTCTCAAAAAAAGAAAAAGAAAATATGGATGCTCCAAAGATAAAGAAAAGCCCAAATCCAACTATATTATTGCAATAACAAGAGATTTCAGATTGTACATTGCCATTCTACCACTGGAAGCTTGTTTTATTTTCCCCCAAACTTGGAAAGGTCACCATCTCCCAACGCAGACAAATTCTCATAGGAAAAAGAGGAAACTCTCACTTCCACCAGAATGTGGCTTCAAAAGGGCAAGCATGTGCGCCTGGCACATAGGAGGTATATGCTATCTGTTAAATGATATTTTCATGGTGACTCAATAAATAAAGCTATATTAGTATTAAATATTGTAATTTTTGTATTTTATAACTATGTTAAAACATATCCAGAGGGAAAAAGCACACTTATCACCAGAGAAACAGTTTAAAGTTTAGGAACAAACAAATTCTGTGAATTCTTTTATCTTGAGCAAGAAACACCAACCAATGTGCAGATGCTGGAGGCAAGGCAGCTTCTATGGGAGAGGTTTCCCATATATTCATGAAAGCTACACAGCATGGATCTCTATGTCCCTTGGAGCTGGACTAGACTCATGAATCCAAATGTCACCTGTGAGAGGCTCCTACTATTTAAAAAGAATCAACAGAAGAACCACCAGACTGCAGCTAAACATACATGTGAAAGGATCCAGCCACTTCACAGTGGACTGAACTGCAAAAGCTCTGGGATTTCTCTTCTGGGCCTCATCTTCGTCTCCTAGTTGAAGATCCTGCAGATGTTGCTGCTTTTTCTTTTCAGTTTTGGGCCCACTGTTTTTCTTTCTGTGTTTCTTCTGGTCCTTAGCCCTCATAGAGGCTATTCACCAATAACAAGTAACTTTAACCTACAAGGAAGAAGGTTGGGGTAAGGACGTGAAAGAAACATTTTACAATCCAGGCAATACCCAGGGAAAAACAGTAAATTTCATTTCTTTATTAAGAGATAATGTATTTGTTCACTGAGTAAGGGTAGAAACTGCTTAACCATCCCCAATTTCATTGCTCTCTGTTATGCTATAAATTAGATGAGTTAACTCTGCTAAGGTTATATTTTATGGTTAAGTTGCTTTTTATTCATCTTAAGTGTCAACATCAGCAATATCTAGTTCTGCTAGGCTGGAAATATTCTATATCTGTACTTTTCAGCCATTTAGTCATTAGCCATATGTGGTTACTTTAAATGTACTTAGGGCAACTAAAATATGAATTTTTAATTAAGTTCATTCTAACTCTAAATTGTCACTTGTGGCTATCATACTGGACAGCTCAGACCTAGATATCAACTGGACTAATGAAGTGATTCCCTAACTTAAACTTAAATTTCAATTTAAAAATGTCAAACGTTTTTATGAACATCCAATATGATCTTAGTATTACTTTTAGTACCTGTTGAATCTGTAAAAACTCCTAAATTACAACTCATCTACATACATTTGAAAAATAACAGAATCTGCATGTGTGAGAAATGACTGGCTCTAAATGATGCCTGGAGACCCCATGGACTTATAGAGACCCTTCTAGTAATTTCTGAGCTACCTGGCAATCTGTGGCCAATAAATTGGTAATCACTGAATTAGTGCATTTTTTAGGAAATCGGGGTACATAAAATCTGACAGCTTGATTTTTAAAAAGTGGGGCAGGGTGCCATTTCATTCAATTAAGGCACTACATTAATACCATTTAATAAATATTTGTGTCTGACTATGATGTGCTAGGCACTGTGCTAGTAAATGGATACAGCTATGATCAGACTTGCAGAGGGAAATGCAGCCCGGTATCTTCTGTGCCATGCAATAAGGGCTACATTGGAAGGCTGCCCTGGAGCACAGAGGTGAGTCAGCACTTCCCACAGGCACACATACCAGTGGAAAAAGAAAGTTTTTTTTTTTCTTTCGAGACAGAGTCTTGCTCTGTCGCCAGGCTGGAGTGCAGTGGCGCAAGCTCACTGCAACCTCCGCGCCCCGGGTTCAAGCGATTCTCCTGCCTCAGCCTCCCGAGTAGCTGGGACCACAGGCTCGCGCCACCACCCAGCTAATTTTTTTGTATTTTTAGTGGAGACAGGTTTCATCAAGTTGGCCAGGATAGTCTCGATCTGTCGACCTCGTGATCCACCCACTTCGGCCTCTCAAAGTGCTGGGTTTATAGCTATGAGACACCGCGCCCGACCCATAAAGTCTTTATATATCACCAGAATGTCAAGGAACACTGGCCGGGAGTTAGGGGAGCCGGCTGCTACGAACGCTTTGAAACGGAAAAGCTGTGTGACTTCAGAGATTGTTTCGTCTCTACCATATTTTAGTTCAGAACTTGTAATAATGTTTCTCTCCCTGTCTTTCTTCTTGGTGGGAAAAGCATAATTTGGGGTCAACAGAGCCAGCTCAGGTCTAAGTCGTCAGCCGGGACCCGTCTCCAGAAAACGACTTCTCCCTGCCTCCTTCCCTCCGCGTCAGGTCACTCTCCCAACGACCCAGACACCTCCCACAGATGCGAAATATGCCGTTCCTCCGGAGCAAAGATTCCCGGGATGACCGGGGACGACCTTTCCACCCGCACGACTCGCGATCCTCCCTGTGCCCCAGACCTAGGGTCCCCAACGCCACCTACCACAGTCCGCGGCGCTGAACCGGCTCACAATTTGAACTGCTCAGGTCCGCACAGAAACCACCGGAAACGGAAATTCGCCATCCAGCTGACTCGCCGGAGGGAAACAAGAAGAAAGAAAACTAGAGAGGCTGTGGGACGACTTTCAGAGGAGAAACGGAAGAAAGACTCTGCCGATTCCGCGCCACCCCAGGCCTCCGCTCCCGCGGTGGGACTCCTCAGCAGCTTGCACCGCGCTCCCCGCAGTCCTCCCCTAAAGCCAGGGCAGTGCGACCTGGCGCCAGTTACTTGGTGCGGTACAAAGGAAGGAGACACATTTGGTCCTGGCCGCCCCGGAGTCACCGTGCCCGGGAGTCCACTTCCTCCTCTTTAAAGATGACAGATGAGTGGCATCTTGCGTTCTGGGGTGCCCTAAACGCGAGATGCCCCTCATCTATCATCTTTAAAGAGAAGGAAGGGCGCGGTGGCCGGGCGCGGTGGCTCACGCCTGTAATCCCAACACTTCGGAGACGGAGACGGGAGGATCGCTTGAGCGCAGGAGTTCAAGACCTGCCTGGACAACATAGGGAGACCCCGGTCTTACGGGAAGAAAAAACATTAGCCGGCGTCGTAGCGGGCTCCTGTGGTCCCAGCTACTCTGGAGGCTGAGCCAGGAGGATCGTTTGAGCCCGGGAGGCGGAGGTTGCAGTGAGCTGAGACTGAGCCACTGCACTCCAGCCTGGGCGACAGAGCTACTTGGGCAGACAGGAGTGGTGACAGGCAGGGAAGATGGTGCCCCGGGCCGGGACTAGCCAGCTGCCGGCAGGGAGGCGGCTGCGGCCGGGGAGCCAAGAGATGAAGCAGATCCCAGGACCAACTCCGCAGCCACATCTCCAGCTTTGTTCCTGGGTCTGGGAAGCAGCGGCCCCCGGGCACCCCACGTGCGCGCTGGGCCCACTTCTCCACCACAGCGCGGCGCGGGCTGCCTGAGACCTGCGAGTTTCCCACCAGGACCGGGCGCGGTCTGGTCGGAGGAGAAAGGCGCGGCCCTGGTGGGGAAGGGGCAGAGCTGCGGCTCCGGCCACGGCCACCGGGCAGGGGTAGAGAAACGACCCTGGCGCCGTCTAGGCGCCCAGCTCCGTTACCCCCGCCGCCAAGAGACTCCCGGGACCGCTGGCGGCTGAGGGCCCACGGAGCCCTGGAATTCACCGGGGTGCCTCATGGTGCAGAAGCGGGTGGAGTCTGAGATGGCGCTCAGGACTCGGATTTCGCCGCTGGTTTTTAAATTGTGCTTGCGGAGCCCAGGACGCTGGGAGAAGTGTTCTGCGCCCCTCCGGTCGCGGTCTCCACATTAAACCGACTTCCAGAGCGGCCTCTGCTCCCTGCAGGGGTCGGAACCGGTGTCTCACGAGATCGCAGGTCTTCAGCCTCCCGCCCGCCTGCCTCGCTCCAGATGCAGGGAGGACCCCGCCTCGCTGCGCTGACCCCTGGCGGCTCTGTCCTGGCGTAGGATGCCTCTATCCAGGAACTGGCGGAGGTCAGACTCCTGCACCCCGAACCTCTCCAGGTCCTCTCCATGGAATACGGACATCTGCGCCCATAGGCCCTGCGCAGCCAGGAGGCTCAGCGCCCGAAGCTCGCTCCAGAGCTGTGCACCCTGCGGGAAGCGGCTGCAGAGAAACTGCTGGAACGGCCCTGTGTGGGTGCAGCAGGTGGGGGCTGGTCCTCCCCCCTTCTCCATCTGCAGCTTCAGACTCTGCACAAGGTCCAGCACACGATGGGCGCCAAACCCAGCTGGAACAGGGTGCCTTGCTTCTCAAAATTTCACAGGCACGCATGGCTTGGTCCTCCTTTCCAAAGTGTCTCAGGAAATAAGCCCTCCTGTCCTCCTCCAGGAATCCCTCCACCCTTATGTTGATGGGCTTCTCTGCCAGGAGCTGCAGGTCCTTCAGGGACCTGGGTCCCACGGTGACCAGCAGGGTGGTCTCGGGTAGCATCTTCCTCTTCAGCAAACTCCCCAGGAGGACCGGCACCGGCTTCAGCTTCTTCCAGTCCCCACAGATGTCCTGGATCAGCGCCCCGGGTGGGACTCTCAGCTCATCAAGGCCTTCGACCATGAGCAGGATTCTATGTGCTTAGGCTAGGATGTTTGGAATGTCATCCTGCAATTCAGGCCGGTCTTTGGCAATCAGCTCTGCAAAACTGCAGCGGCCCAGGTGACTCAGCTCCTTGCAGCTGAGGTAGAAAGCGTATCTGGCCTTCGGGCCAAGGTTGTAGTCTTTCCAGTGCAGCATACACATTTTAGCCAGCATGGTTTTCCCCACGCCCGCAGGACCCTGCAGACCCACCATGTAAGGTGATAGCTGCGTGGTCTGCTGTGATTCAAGAATGGAACAAAACTTTGGTTTCTCTGAGTGACATGGTCGTGGAAATTGTCACTGTCTCCTCGCCAAAAGGTGTTCCTCCAAACCAAAGATTGTTCGTCCATCGCATTTCTCCATCCTTTCTTCTCACCTGGATTTGCTAACTCCAAGACCTCTTCTGAGTCTCTGAGCTCAGGGTTATCTGAGTCTTCTACCTGTCCCTCCTCCAGCAACTCAGCCTTTGCCATCTTAGACAATTCTGGAAGATTCATCTCTTTCAAGATCTTCACAGTCGCATTCCTTATCCAACATTCTGAGGATGTGTTGACCAGAATTTCTGCCAGTTCCTTGCCATTGTCCTCTTCCACCTCAGACCATGAGGTCTTCTGTAGCACATCTAATAGGGGAAAAGTCCATAAGAGGGATTTGAAAGTCCCTAATTCACCCTTGCTCAGCTGCTCCAGAAGGGTGTACAGAGTGCACTCTATCTGTGGTGATGTCATAGTGCTCCAAGTATGAGACCTTAGGTTAAGGCTGAAGAACTCCTTAAGGAAGGACTTGCTTCCAGCCTCCAATTGTGGATTTTTTAAGTGAACTTTTTTCAAGTTACTTTTATTAATTCCTCCTCTTTCATCCATCACTATGATTTTAACTTGTTTTATATCTTTGGCTTAATATTGTTTTAATTTCTATTCCATTTAATAAATGGCTAATACCTTGATAACTTACTTGCCTATATGCCTTTGAATCCAACTATTCTCCTATTTCTTTACTTTTTTTACTACACTTCAACTATATTTTTATAATTCCCGGATTGATTTTGAAAACAAGTTTTTCTGACATATATCTATATGAATTTGAGATTAATTACATCAAAGTACATATAAATTACCTATATCAGCCTATAAATATATGAAACACCAATGAAAGAACATTTCTTAACATATAAGTATTTCAGCATGCCAATATAATAGATTTCTTTAACTTTTAAATTGTTTTTATCACCTAAGTCAATTTGTATTTGACATTTGGGTTACATGTGCATATAAATATAGACATATCACTCAACTGACATATAGTACAGCAAAGGACACTTCTGTCCTGGTCGATCTATGGTCTATATTCCTTCTCATGAAATAACCTAGACAAGAAGCAAGAGAGATGAAAAATGCCACATATTGATTTAATACATTTTCTTCTCTTTCTTATCTTTTAAATATACAATTGTGCACTATGGGTGTGTGTGAATTAAAACAATAATAATCTAGACTATGAGCTCTGTGGGCCAAAAGAGAGACACAGCATAGGTGAGAGGAGGACAGCTGTTCTTCATCAAGCTATTCACACAAACCAATTGAAGAGGTACACTAGATTATCTAAGTCTTGATGGCCTTAGATGTTACATAGGTCTTCAAGTGATAATTTATTTTGCTTTAATTTATTGTCCTGTATGTTATTTGTTCTCCTATTTTTGTAATAGGGTCAAAGTGAAAAGTCACTAGTCTAAGAATGCTTCATATACTCCATAAACTGTCTGAATCAAATATCCTTATTTTTCAGCCAAACACAACTGATATCCACTACAATTATTTTTTTAAGGTAAGAAACAGTAAGTCAACTGAAGGAAGAGCTAGGATGTCAAGCTATAAAACGTTACTGCTTTTTAACATACTGACTGAGAAATGCAGAACTGTAGGGTAGGGTCTTGTTGCTGTTGGCTGCAACAGGACATAAGCCCAGCCTCAGAGGGCCTTTTCCCAGAATGCTCTGCAGCACCTGACACATTGCTGGTATACCATCTCAAAGTCAGGGTCATTCCCTTAATAGGGATTTTCAATAACAAGTTGTTTGGGTGGATCATAGCTCCCAATTTTAGCCTTGCAGTTTTTAACTTGATTACATTTTCTATTCAAATCTCTCCAGTTGCTTTCATTCATACATGGTATATAATCAAATGTGGTGAAGTCTTCTTTGATAGTCTGTTGGGCCGTGTGATTCATGGGCAAACCATGTTTCTTCATGCAATTTTCCTCTCTGTAATCTGGAGGGTTTCCTATTTCATATGTGGATGTCACTGCACAGTCTAGCCTCCAAAATATCTGAAGCATTTTGATCATTACATGTCTTGTGAAAATTGCTTCTACAAATGAGTGACTGACTGCAATGGGTGTATGTGTTACCCAGTCACACACGACACTGAGTTGGGCACCTGCTTGTCCATCTTCTCTAGAATTTTGCTTTATGCACTTTTGTAACTCACAAATTCATTAGGGCTTAGTATTTTTCCAATATAAAATTATCGTTTTCCAATTCAATGTTGTATAGCCTAAATCTACTTTATTGCATATTGGTATGATTCTTTTTGATTACTATTCTTACGTGTTTACCTGAAAAGTATTTGTCATATTTGAATCATTGTGCTTTAGTTATTTCTCTTGTAATCAGCATGCATTATATTTCTGAATCCATTTATTAATCTTGTTTTTTAAAGGAGAATTTTTAACCATTGATAGTTATCATAATACAAATATATTTGATTTTACTTCTATAATGTCTTGTGCATTTCAAATTTTTTTATGATGTTTAGCATTCTGTTACCATTATTATTACTAGAGGTACCTCCTACCTGAAGTTAAGCATTTCCTTTTAACCTCTAGTGGTTTTCTTTTCTTTTTCCTTTTTTTTTTTTTTTAAATGTATGATAGTCTGTATTTACAACTTTATTGGCAAAAAAGAAAAGGAAAAACTTTTAAACAGTTTAACACAGGGCATTGTAGCTGATCCTGTCAGATAAAAGAAGTTCCATTTTAAATGTCCATCTAATTGTTTAAAGATACACAATACTGAATCTACATATGCATTTTTTATGAAGTACAGTGCTCATGTTTTAGGCAGTCTTCTAAACATACAAATACAAAAGAAATGAAATCACTCATTAAAAACTGTGTCAAATGAAGGGTATTTTAAATGTAAGTTTGTTGTTTCTGGTAATAGCACATGCCCAAATGAAAACCAAAAGATGGAAAAGCAGATACACTTCTTACTTGGTGAACAGTTACAACAATCAATCACTTTCTGCAATGACCATTGTATTTTCAATTTATCATGAACCACTCTCAACTTACCATGAGATGTAGCCAAAGTCAAAAGAGAAGGGACAAAGTCAGAAGAGATGTCAGAAGAGAAGACAATATTCCTTTTTTGCAGGAGAGTAAGTCCTCCAGAATCAGCATGGGAAATAAACATCCTGTTGATTCTAGGTAGAAAAAAATTATCGTAGCCAATTTCAACTCATGTTGAGCTGACTTAATTTTTTCATCAACTTGTTTGGTGTCATTCTCCTAAATCAAGTGTATTTAATTCCTCTTCTAGTTCATCCAAATTTTCTCCAGTGAAAAGATTTTCATCAATAAGAACAGCATCAACAGCTCCATTCTCCAGTCCCTTCCTTTCGTTGTCCTCTTCCAGGTCACTTCTTTCACCATTTTCAGCCCTATCTCCAGAAGCTTCGATTAATTTGTTTTCATCTTTATCTGAAGTATATACGCTGAATCTTTCAAGACTGGCTACAGTAATACCCGTTTCATCTGCATCTCTTGGGATGTACAGGCTTACATCTATGTCATTTACACTCACTGAATCATCAACCTCATCACCACCTGTTCTCTGGGTGTAGCAAGTATCATCTGCTTCCTCATCATCATCATTGACCAGTTCAGGAAAAATTCAAACACTTTATGACCACAGATCACCAACACTTTCCCTGCTTTGAAGTCAGCTTTCTTTCTTTCCATATCTTGTTCAAGTTTATCAATTGTTTCTTGTCTTTTCCTTTTCTTTCATGCAAGAAAAGACTCTAGAGTGATTTTGGTAACATTTGGACCTAGGGCAGAACACTCTCTTTCAATTAGATCTTATGATGAAATTTCATCTTCTTTCTGTTCTTTGTTTTCTTTTTTTTTTCAACACAAATCTAGGAGTAAGTGTGTGATGATACATGCAAATATCATCCTCTCTAGGGCATGCCTCAAACCAGCCATATTTCTTGTTTTCAATAGCTTCAAGAAAATGCTTGTACACTGTTTGAGTTTTTGGATTTTCTTTTCTGCCTCACCGTGCTTCTTGTTCACTACTTCTTCCAGCTTTTTCTCATCCCAATTATCCATAGTATCTTTTTCAAGTTCTTCCTTTCTTGCATCAGTGTAAACACTTTGCTTTTCACATTTCTCTCCAGAGTCAAGTCATGGGAGAATTTACACTGATCTCCCTTAGTACACCGTCCTTGCTTGAAGAACGCACATAGCACAGGCTTGGGATCTGCACCTTGACTTATTTTTTGAGCAACTACAAGTTTGAACAGCTCATTTAGCTCCCGCAATTCTTTCTTCTTGTCACCCTTCTTCAATTTCTTTTCAGCTTTACTCTGTGCTACCTGACACAGATTTTGTTGACCAAACTTAATTTTATGTGTGACAGCCTTGATAAAATTCTGTTGCTTTGGTCCTTTCTTATTCTTCAAACCAAAAGTTTTGTCTTCGATAATCTCCTTCTTTTTCTGCTCCACCTTTTTGCCCTCGGCCTGAGCCTGTTTCTTGAGGGGCATTGCGGAGACGAATGACACCTTCCAGACTTAAGTGCAGCTGAATACCGTCAGGGGTTCTGGCCCTTCGGCAGGAGAAGGAGGGGGACCGGGCCTAACTCGCTACACCGCAGGGAAAGCAAGTTGCTCCCAGTGGTTTTCTTTATGCTTAAAAATACATGCAACTCCATTACTCTTTCAGAATTAACTGTGAAACTATATATTCATATCTCTCCTTCTGTAGGACAATACTAAAATATCTTTTTTTCCCCTCCTCTTCTTTTTTTCTCCTCTTCTCCTTTTTTTCCTCCCACTTGATGTTTGTTTACAGAATTTTAGACCCAGTTTACTGTTTCATTTTTTCTTCTTAAAATCATGCATGGCTTCTCTAAGCTACATATTTGCCATTCACGTTCCTTTATTTTTTCCCATCCGTATCTATAGTTACAATTAAGACTGAATTCTATGCTCCAATTCTTTTAATGATTGTTGAATGTTTCTTAATACTATGTTTAGCCACTGTTCATTTCTTTATTCTGATGGATTTTTGATTAGCTAGAGTAGCTTCTTGAGCAATATATTTAATAAGTAGTATGATTTCTGAGACAGCATATCTGAGAATGTTTTCTGTTGCCTTTACCTTTATACATTAATTAAAACATATGTGTATATAATATTGTTGTGTCACAACTTTCCTCTTTAATATTGTTTGGGATTTGCTCCATTGCCTTCTTCCTGTGTGTAATGTAATGGAGAGGCTTTCACCTATTCATTTTCCTCTCCTCTTTTACTTTCTCTCTTACCCCCTCACAACTTTCTTTCTCCTCCCCTCTATTCTTCAACTCCTTCCTCCTCCTTTCTCTGTTTCATTTATTCCTTCTCCTTCTCCTCCCCTTCTCTTTCCTTTTTACCCTCTTCCTCCTTTTTCTTCTCCTTCTCATCCCTTCTTCTCACATACCTCCTCCCTGTTTTTCTCCTTCTTCCTTCTCCTCCTGCTTTTCCTCCCCTTTCTTTTTCACTTTTTCCTCATCTCTCCTCTCCGCCTCCATTAATCCTCATACTGCTCCTTTTTCTTCCTCTCTTTTTGTTCTCCTTTTCCTTTTTCTGTTTTCTCTCTTTTTCTTCCACTTTTTCTTTTTTTCTTTTGCTTTCTTCTTTGTAATTATCCTTATTAATGTCTTTCAACTTAAAATTTCCAGAGTTGGTTGATACATCATTAATTATTCTTAGGATTCGGTGAGGCCTTTGTATATGTAAACAGAAACTTGCACTTTAGTTCAATAATTTTGTCATCTATTAAATCTTTCCTTATTATTTATATCCCATTTAGTTGCATGTTGTTTCCAGGAATATTGGTTTTTCATATGTTGGCATTATGATTCCTCCACCTCTAACATACTCTCTGATCATTTTCAATTCATCTCTTTTTCCTGCTCATTCTTGGGGAGTGCCTCGGTTTGCTTGTCAATTTCAGATGAGATTATCTTTAGTTTTCACATGCCTTTTAACAATATTAATGACTGTATAAATTGTACTTATGTATTTGTATTTCCCCTTCATTCTTTCTTCCTTTCCTTTGCTAGTACTTCTTTTATTTCTCAGCAAAGGTTTTATGGATTTCATCTTAAAGTTTTGTGATAAAGAGTCCTTACTGTAGTAATTATGCCTAAAGAAATACAAATATTTTTTAAATTTTGGCTTTGTTTTTCTTAGCATATGTTTTTCTAACAATATATTCTTTAGTATCTTTAGCACAGTATTATATAAACATATTTATGTATTATTTCTTTCATAATGAAATCTTCTCTATGTCCCCATACGGTGTTTTTATTTTTTAATTTGGAAATATATTCATGTTTTTTTCCTTATAGATTATTGGGGTACAGGTGGTGTTTAGTTACATGAGTAAGTTCTTTAGTGGTGATTTGTGAGATTTTGGTGTACACATCTCCCGAACTGCACTTTATTTGTAGTCTTTTATCCCTTACCCCCTTTTAGCCCTTCCCCCCAAGTCCTCAAGTCCATTGTATTATTCTTATGTTTTTGCCTCCTCATAGCTCAGCTCCCGCATATCAGTGAGAACATACAATGTTTAGTTTTCCATGCCTGAGTTGCTTCACTTAGAATAATTAGTTTTTATTTAGTTTACTATTCCTTGAATGTGGAGAGCTCTTTTTATTAACAGGTACGTTGATTCTCTTTGGATTTTTTAATTGTATACTGGGATGCAATTAGAATCACTCTTTCTATTTTTCTTTTTCTTTTCTTTCTTTTTTTTTTTTTTTAATCCCAGTAATAATTAACATGATTGCTGTAGAATCACCCTTTCAAGTTAAGACTTGAACCTGGGTTTGTGAGCACAGATGGAGACTGTGATATATATTTAAATTCCCATTATCAAAACTGGCCTTACTGGAATTTTTTTTTTTAGTTTTTTGCCCCAGTGACAAAGTTTCATTTTCTAGCATTCTGATTGACACAACCTCAACAGCAGTAAGAGAATCCACTGTGTAGCTTTTTGTAAACTTTTTTTTTCCTGGCATCACTATTCTCTGCTATTTACTGACAAATTACTATTGTTCAGAGACAAATGCTGATAAACAAGGATTTCTCCATATTCTGTACCCTGCAGAGCTGTCAGGAACCTAGGCACTTTCCATTATTGCTGCTCTGAATTTCTTTGTCTCTGTAGATAAAAGAGGAAATCCACTGTGATGATGCGTTTTCAAAGTAAGATGAATTTGAGTCTCCCATTGCTGTTTCCCATTAATTTTCTCCCTCTACCCAAGAAACGTCCCAGAGTCTGATAAGTAGGTGGAAGCATTTCCTGGTTCATGATACATGATTCCCTGTAGTTAAAAAAAATTGCCTGTACATTTCAGTACATATATGAAAAGATTAAGGATGAATATCTGTTCTCTCTTTATAAATGTCTTTCCTAAGTTATCTTCAACTTATACCTTTTCACCTAATATAAAACCATTCAATAATGATTGTAATCTTCCCTGTCCATATAAATGTTCATTGTTACTGTCTTAGTCTTAGGAAACTATACATCTTTTAAAAGACATAGGCAATGCCAGCATCCAAGAGAACTGAAATCTCTTAAAGAGCAGAGATGCACCTGTTAATTACTTTAAGCAATTTTTACTTTATTTATCTGGGGTGAGTATGAGGTATGTTCATTGAGGAGGAAATATCTCACTTTTGTTCACTAAGTATTGTCAAACTGCTGTGATTACTTTCATTTCCTTTACAATTACTAATAGATGTTTACCTGCTATAATGATGACAGCAGAATCACTTGAAAAAAGCAGCATTGTCAAGAGGTTAAACATTACAGGAACCTTTTAATAATGCCTTTAGGAAATTCATCACTAAATGCATTGATGTCTGCATTTTGTTTAATAATCCTATGTGAGTAGCATCCTACATTCAGAAAGGTCCTATTTGGCCCAGAGGCTCAGGTTGGAAGGCAGGAGGACAGTGGCATGACTAAGAAAGACAACAAGATATAGTTGTCATGAGCATAGACAAAGGAGCTTGACTGACTATTTTCAAATCCTTTCTCTCTCACTTACTAGCTGTGTCATCGTGGAACATCACTTAGCCTCTGTGTATTTCTCTTTTATTATCTATATACAGGGATAAGAATAGCATCTATCTCACAGGCTTATGTGGAAGATTAACAACCTATATTAGAGTTCATAAAGTCGCAGTCACATAGAAAGAGTCATATATCTGCTAGATATTGTCTTTACTGTTGTTGACAAGGGCCTTCATAGTCAAAGGAACAGCTTTGAGATTTGGAGTCCTGGGCTGAAGAAAGGCAGCATGCCTGGGAGATGTGGGAGTGAAGATTGTAGTCTAGGAAGCAGGCAGCTCCATTTTGAAATTGTCACCACATAGCTGGATGGCATTAGAAATTATTCTAATGTTTAGTTTCTGTATATGTAAAATAGGGATGTTGGTATAAACTGCAATTTAAGATGTTTGCTCTTATTTTCACTGGAAACATCAAATTTGTAAACTAAAATAAGCAAATTCTTCAAACAGATAAATTATTGTGTTAAACTAAGGAAAGATAAGCAATCTATAATTAGAGATTTGCTTTGTGTACACAAATCCGCAGTTTCAGAGGAGGAAATAAAAAGACTGAATTCACCAGAAGTCTAATTTATCACGAGGTAGTAATCCTTCCAATCATCTCAATCTAAAGAAATAAACTTTATTAATGCAAAATTTACTATAAACCTATGATTTTAAATTTTGTATGATTTTTTGAAAAAGTCTTTTGATAAACTGAAAATTTAGATGACCTTGGGTTTGGTGGTGACTTCTTTAATACACAAGACCGAAAGCATGATCCATAAAAGAAAACATTAAGTTGGAATTTATTAAAATTTAACACTTCTGTGAAAGACATTGTTAAGGGGACAAGAAGACAGGTCACAGACTGGGAGAAAATCTTTGCAAAACACACTTAAGGTAAATGACCTGTATTGAACATATACAAAGAAACTTTAAAATTCAACAATTAGGCTGGATGCAGTGGCTCACACCTGTAATCCCAACAGTTTCTGAGGCCAAGGTGGGAGGATCACGTGAGGTCAGGAGTTCTAGACCAGCCTGGCCAACATGGCGAAACCCCATCTTTACTAAAAATATAAAAATTAGCCAGGTATAGTGGTGCATGCCTGTAATCCCAGCTACTGGGGAGGCTGAGGTAGGAGAATTGTTTGAACCTGGGAGGGAGAGGTTGCAGTGAGCTGAGATCATGCCACTGCACTCCAGCCTGGGCCACAGAATAAGACTCTATCTCAAAAACAAAAACAAAAAAACCTGTTTAAAAATTGGGCAAAATTCTGAACAGACACCTCATCAAAGATTTACAAAGATGCTCAACATCATGTCCTTAGGGAATGCAAACTGAAACAGTGGAATATCACTATACACCTGTTAACACAACTACAGTCCCAGATACAAATAGCATCAAATGCTGATGAAGACATGAAGCAACAGAAGATCTTATTCCTTGCTGTTATAGCCACTTTGGAAGACAGTTGGCAGTTTCTTACAAAACACAAGATATTCTTACCCGATAATACAGCAATTACGCTTCTGGTATTTACTCCCCAAAATTGAGAATATATGCCCACACAAAAATCTTTACATAAATGTTTTTAGCAGCTTTATTTATGATTTTCAAAACTTGGAAGCAACTAAAATATCTTCTAACTGGTGAATGGATAAATCAACTGTGGTACATCCAGACAATTGAATACGATTCAGTGCTAAAAAAAAAAAAAAAGTGAGCTATCATGTTGAAAAAACATGGTGGACACTTGACTGCACCTTGGTAAGTGAACATTTTATAATAAAAAGAAATATGTATGTTTTTTTAACAACACCTATGTCAAGATCTTAGAAGATGTATTTGTGGGTAAAGTGGGGAAAATATGAAGTGGGCAGGACTACTGTGGATCAATTGCTCTTTGGAGACTGAACTTAAATTCTGTTTATACGTGAATCATTGCCATTTTGCCTGTGAGCCTTTCATTCTTTTAATTGATATGTGTGTAGTGACATTGGACAGAAATCATAAACAGTTGGATATGATCTGAATTTACCTGACAGTCTTTGGTTTTTTTTGTTGTTGTTGTTTTGTTTTTTATTTTTTTGACAGCACAGTGTTTTAAATTTGTTAATTTGACATTTTGAGTGGTACCTTCACCCTCCAGATTGCCCTTGGTATTACCCATTTTTATTTTTTGTCTCCTGCTGGCTTTATACTCTCACATACTCACCTTACACCATCAAGCCATTCATATTAGTAATTTCTGACATAGACAAGCTGAATGACTCTTTGCAAGTTAGTGGGTACTGTAAATCCTTGCTGTTCAAGATGGAGCATATAGACCAGCATCACTGACATAATTGAAGTCTCAGGCCTCACCTCAGATATCCTGGATCAGAATCTGTAGTGACTAGATCTTTAAGTGTTTTTAATCCACATTAATTTTCGGAAAGCAGTGCCTTTGGTTAGGAAAAAAAAAAATCTATAAAAATTCAATAGCCTGAAGTGATTGGCTGCTGCTAACAAAATACATTTTAACAGAGCTACACATCAGGTCCTGCCTTCAGGACACACAAACTGGAAAAGGAAAGTGGTTTATATTAATGGGACTCATGAAAAAGAAATTGTGTGAGTTTGTCTACATTTTAGGATAAAGGAACAAGTGTAGGACTAGTATTCCCATTATTAATAACTATAAAATGGGGAAATATGCTATATGTAAACATTTTAAACACAAAAAGGCACAGATAGATTGAGAGAGAAGGTAAAGATCTACCACGTGAACAATAAGCATAGGAAAGCTGGTGAGGCTGTATCAGTATCAGACAGAGTGGACTTTATGTCACAGACTACTACAGAGGATAGAGGGTCATCACATAATAATAAAAGGAACAAGTTCACCAGAGAGACAACATATCTAAATATTTATGCACTTAATAATGGAGCAACAGAGTTTATGAGGTAAAATCTGGCAAATATAGGGGGCTAAATCAAAAAATCTAATATAGTCAAAATTTAACTTCATTCTCTTAAAAACTCATATAACAAGTAAACGAAAAAAGTTAAGGCTTTAGAAGATCTACACAACACTCTCGGCTAACTTGACATAATTGTAATTTATAGAACACTACACCCCAAAGTTGCAGGAAACACAGTTTTTCAGTGTGCATGAAACATTCACCAAGAATAATCATTTTTTTGAGCTCCAGAGTTAAATCGCAATACATTTAAAAAAAGGGAAATCGCCACACCTTTCGGTCCTCTGCGGCGCCGTAACTCCCCATTCCACGGCAGAAACCAGAGAGTGGACTCTCTGTAACTCGACTTTCGGGTGACTCAGAAGAGGTGTTCCGGATAGAGCCTTCGCTCCCGCCACGCTGCCATTGCGTGTTTACTTCACCTTCACTTCTGTTTCTCCCACGCCCAGTGCAGCTCCGGCCAGATACTCCCCCCGAGCCGGCGCTCGTCTCTCCATTAAGAAGCCTCCCTCTGTAATCCCAGCACTTTGGGAGGCCGAGGCGGGTGGATCACGAGGTCAAGAGATCGAGACCATCCTGGTCAATATGATGAAACCCCGTCTCTACTAAAAATACAAAAAATTAGCTGGGCATGATGGCGCGTGCCTGTAATCCCAGCTACTCGGGAGGCTGAGGCAAAAGAATTGCCTGAACCCAGGAGGTGGAGGTTGCGGTGAGCCGAGATCTCGCCATTGCACTCCAGCCTGGGTAACAAGAGCGAAAACTCCGTCTCAAAAAAAAAAGAAGCCTCCCTCGAGCAGTGGCCAAGGTTTTCCTTGTGTGACGGCCACCAAGCTCGTGCTCCAGGGAGCGAAGGCGAAGAGGCAAGATGGGAAGTAAAGGATCAAGGAGTGAGCTGAAGCCACTGTCACCGAGAACTCCGCCTAGGAGTCTGGCATCGTGAGGAAGTTATCCTGAGTCCGTGTGAGATTCTTTATGAGTTTGCTGGGAGGAGAGGAGAACTTACCTTCTGAAAACTTTCCATCACTGTATGATGAAAACTCAAACAATAAGAAAAAAAGAACAAAGAAAAAAGAAAAACAGAAGAGGATGAAGAAACCCAGCTTGATACTGTTGCAGAAACCAGTTTAATACATGCTGTACATGGGCCCTGAGACAGGCCCACCACCCACAGCCAGGAAACCCTAAGGCAGAGCACCCTGCAGCCCATGTGAGCCCTGGGGCACTCGGGAAGGGAAGAGCAAAGTGCATCAAGTTCGTAAAGAGAATAAAACAGGCTCGGGTGAGCCCAGGCCAGCAAGCCTCCAGCCGGTGTTTGTCTACGGTGACTGCTGGGCTCACAAACCCTCCTCAGTGTGGGCCAGACCTGCAGTGATGCCAGCCAGGTCCGCAGCCTTGAGCAGCTTGAGGTAGGTGTGGGGCGGAAGCAGTGGAGGTTGGACAACAGCTCAGAGAGGAGCAGCAGGTGCTTCTCCATCTCCCTGGGGCCCACTGCCGCCAGCACCTCCCGCCGTCCCAGCACAGGCCACCTCCACACTGAGCGCCCGCTTGTGCTCAGACACAAAGACGCCACGCAGTGCCCAGGCCTGACTTGCAGCCGCTCCAGCCCCTGCGGCCTGGTTCGTGCTCTGGGTGCAGTGTCACCTGCGCCAGTTGCTTCTGTCTCAGAACGCTCAGGCAGGTCCTGAGACACCCACTGCAAGGCGCCCGGAGGGATAGCGGGTAGGGTGGCCGGCAGTGCTAGCCTGGGGGACACTGGGCTGGGGGACCTGGGGTTGCTGGGCAGCACGGATCGCAGGGCTGGTTGAGTCAAAGCCTTCTCCCTCCTGCGCGACATTAGGCTGGGGCCCTGGGCTGAAACCTTTCACGTGGCGGTGAGCTGCTCGGTGACGTGCAGCTGGGGCAGCGCAGCTGGCTCGATGTCCAGTGCGTCATCCACATGGAAACGCGAATGCCAGAGGCTCGGAGGGTTCGTAGGCACCGCCCTGGATGGCTCAGTGAGGCCAGGAAGGCCTCGTGGTGCTCCTTGACTCGCCCCACCATCTCTTGGCTGAAGAGAGAAGGCGCGAGGCTTGAGTTGAAGGCTGCTCCGCTGGGCTCCTGGTCCAGCCCCGGCTTGACTGTGAGCTGGGAACCTGGGAACCCGACAGCCTGACACAGTCCTTGAAGGTGGGGTCCTGCGATCCTGGTGGAAACCTCGAAAGGCAGCCTCCACTGTTCTGAAGTGGCCACGTTGCGCTCCCCAAAGCGCTTAAGCATCATGTCCCGGACACCCTGCGTGACCTCGGCAAAGGTCGTCATCTAGCAGCCGTTGTGGAGCGTGCCCACAGCGGTGTCCACGCTGCGGAAGATCTTGGCAGTAGCAGCCTTGGCGGGCAGGGCGAGCGGGGCGTGAAAGCAATGGGAAGCCGGCGCCTTCACGCCCCATGGCCCCTTTGGGCCCCAAGGCTTCTGTGCCTCCGGCGCGGAGGGGTCCCCAGCATTCTGGGCACAGGGCCTCCTGCCTGCACGACGTGAGCTCAGACAGGATGACCTTCCAGGAGCCTTGTCTGGCTGGGATGCCAGGCGGGGAAGCTGATCTGCTAAAAGGGTGGCTTTCTTCATCTTCTTGCCCGCAGGACAGCGGGCTGTGAAGCCAGGGGCCTCCTTGACCCGGGGCTGGAAACCACATCTGCCCACTGCCGCAGCCTCCTGCACTTGTCATGCCGGTGGCGCCCTGACGTCGGACAAGCAGCAGGCTTGGCTGCAGCAACGTGTCCTGGCGCAGGCGGCATAGGAAGGCGGCCTCCTCGCGCGGCTCCCGTGGCCCCAGAACAAGGGGTGCGGCTAGCACTGCGCACAGGCCCCCTATCTCTTCTACATTGCTCCCTGGAGGTGGCTGGACCGGAGCGAGGCTCCAGCGATGGGCCCCACAGAGACGCGCACGGAGGGCTCGGGGTCTGTACTCAGGCACTGCAGCATCCCGCCTTTCAGCAGCAGCTGGAACTCCTTCAGCAGCGCCTCGGGTGGGATGCTGGGCCCGGGGGTCCTGGCGGCCGAACTTCCGCTTCTTGTCTTGGCCCCTGCTCCTCTTCTTGTTGTTGAATCTTTGTCACTATGCCATTCCAGGCATCCCTGAGGTCGACACTGCCTGCGCGCTCAGCTGGGCTTAGGGAAGGGCGGTTCTCCCCGGGGCCTGCTGTGGGCTCACCAGGCTCAGGGGATCCAAGGCCCTCAGCGGGGCCAGCAGGCCTATAAAGCGGAGGAGTAAGGCGGGCTCTGCAGGGCAGCGGGCCAGGACCCTGCGAGTGGTGGGTCAGTCTGTGCTCCAAGCTGAGCCTCTCGGATTTCCCCGGACCCACGGCTCCTAATGCACTTGAATCCCATGCCTCGCGCGCACGTCACAGTCACCGCCCCCAACCCACTCCCACTCGCGCTGCAGCAGAGAGTGTTTGACGGAGAGAGGGGCACAGAGAGAGAAAAGCACCAGGTGGGTGAACATCTTTTCATAAGCTTTTCGTCAGTATGCCATCTCTGATGGGAGCCTCTTCTGGTCTTTTGTCCATTTACTAATTGGGTTGGTTGATTTCTTATTGCTGTGTTGTAAGTGGTTTTTAACGGTCTGGATGCAAGAGAGGTGTTTTGCAAATATTTTCTCCCTGTCTGTGGCGTGTTTCTCCATCCTTTTAATATTTCCTTTCCCAGAGCAAAAGATTTTATTGTAACAAAGTCACACCAATATCTTTTCTCATGGTAGAAATTTGTCTTTCATGTACTTTAGTGTTGTACCTACAAAACCCAAAGTTACCTAAATGTCTATTCCTTTTGTTATTTTACAGAAGTTTTACAGCATTTTGATTTAAATTTAGGTCTAAAAAGTGAACTATAAAAGTAGAGAGTAGAAAGATGATTACCAGAGGTTGCGTTGCCCGGGAGAAAATGGGAAGTTGTCCACAGGTGCAAAGATTGAGTTAAAACAGGAGAAGTATTTTTTGAAATCTATTGTACATCAGGATGACTATAGTCAATAATAATGTATTATATATTTCAAAATAACAAAAAGTAAATTTCAAATGTCTAACTACAAAAATAAAATTGAGATGATTAAAAAAGTAAAATCATACATAACGTGTTCTATCCCTAGAATTAATTACATTAGAAATCAATAAAAATAAATAATCCAGAAACTTTACAGGGAAATATAAATGACATAATGTAGCCAAAATATTGCTGAAGTATTAGCCAAATATTATAAGCTAAAATAGTGCTTAAAGGAAGGTTTATAGCTTTAAATGAATATATTCGAAACAAAAAAAAAGTGTTTTGCTTAAATTCAGGATTCTTAGTTTTCTTCTTAAGAAGAAAAGTAAAGACAAGCTTAGTTCAATGTAATCTGAAAGAAAAAATAGAATATGTATAACAACATAGAAAATTAGCAAAGCTTAAAGTTGGTTATTTGGTAATTTTAATAAAGGTATTAAACCCCAAGCAAGATTAACCAAGAAAAATAAGAGAAAATGGAAATTTGGCATGCCCTGTCTCTGCTTGGTGTATTTAATTTCATCTCCCGGTGGGCTTCTGTCTGCTTCTTGAACATCATGCATAGTTTTCTGCTCTTCTTCATGTAAGTTAGTCCATACTTTTAGAACACCCTTCTCTCTGCTTTTTCACCTAGGCAATTTCACTCATCCTTCAAGTGACTGCTCAAATTTCACCTCCTCAGAATGGCCCTCCTACATACACCTCAATTTAAATTACCTTTCTCTATTTTTTTGTATGTCATAGGCCCTATGCTTTATTTCATAGCAATTATTACACTGTGCAGTTATGTACTTATGTGCTTACTTTTTGTTTAATATGCACCCATATCATAGACAATAAATTCATGGAGCCAAGAACTGAATTTGTATTTCCCCCATTGTATAACCAATGCTTAGCACAGTGCCTGACAGTGTATATACCCTATCCATAAGTTAATTGGATTACTTAATTACCAAATGCAGACTTGTGCTTTATGGTCCACATATAGAGAATTAGGAACATTGGGTAGGATAGTTGGAGATAAAGCTGAGCTCAGTGGATAAAATAAAATCCTTTCTTGGCGGCAATCATGTCTGAAGATGAATAAACACTCCTGTGAGGTGATGGATTGTGTATCCCTGAGCTGTGTCCATAATAGCTAGGAAGCCATGAATGTCTCTTATAAACTCTGAAGTCATGTATTTTGTGCTCCCTAGTCCTTGGGTTACATGCTCTTTACAGCTCTGTCATGCAAAGAGGATGTGGCTTGATTTTTCCGTTTGGTTGGTTGGTTTTGGTTTTTCTTGTTTATTTATTTCTAGATTGAGGACAACTGCTTATGTCAGGCATACACATCAGTGTCCTGCTGGGCAAAGTGTTGACAGGACACCTTTTTCTAAAGGTCAAATTGGAGATTTTCCACATCTTTTGATTTTTTTTTACTTCTTTTTATTCTTCTATTGCTCCTGTATCCAGAGAGCCATTAGAATTGTGTGAAATGAGGTCTGCAATTTATATACTGTTTTACTTTGAACAGTGAGATTCATGAATTGATAGCATCCACATTTTACAGCTGTGATAAGTCATCCATATGCACAACCTGGCTGTGAAATTTGTATTCCTATTCAGGCTTATACATCCACATTATAATAGTAAGAATTATACAATTCAGGAAAGCTAGGTTCCAAAGGGGTAAGCATGTTCTATAACTCCCATGATGGGTGCATGCCCACTTCTCTCATTTCACATCCAGAATTACAGCATGTGGTTGACAAAGGAACATCAAGGGGATTGAGTCCAGCCTTCTGCAGCAAATGCTGAGTTCTTAAGAAAGGTAAGGGACAGCATTTCCATAAGCTTCCTCAATACGCTGTGTATAAAAGATGGCCCTCCTCTAGGAATAACCTAAGGCTGACATATTCAAGGTGCTGGAAAATCCGAAATTAGTATTTCTCTTATTTCCTATATATTTTTTAAAATTTAGCGGACTTTATTTTTTAAACAGTTTTAGGTTTACAGAAAAATGGAATGGAAAGGAATAGAGTTCTCATATATTCATCTTTTATTCCCCCATTTTTCCCTATTGTTGTTATTATTTTTTATTGATATTAATTTAAGGGGTACAAGTGCAGCTTGGTTACATGGATATATTGTGCAGTGATGAAGTCAGGGCTTTTAGTCTTACCAGCCGTCAAGTAATGTACATTGTATCCATTAAGTAATTTCTCATTGTCACCTCCCTCCTACTCTCCCACTTTTCAGAGTCTCTAGTGTCTGTTATTTCACTCTCTTGGTCCATGTGTATGTATTATTTAGTTTTTACTTACAACTAAAATGAATATGTAGAATTTGACTTCGTGTTTCTGAGTTATTTAACTTACAGTAATATCAGTTCTATCAGTGTTACTGCAAAATATATGATTTCATTCTTTTTTACAGCTGAATAATATTCCACTTTATATATATACCACATTTTCCTTGTCTAGTTACGAGTTGATGGACATTTATGTTGATTTTGTATCTTTGCTATTGTGAATAGTGCTGCAACGAAGTTATCTTTTTGATATAATGATTTATTTTCCTTTGGTTAGATATCTAGTAGTGGGATCAAATGGTAGTTCTATCCTTAGTTCTTTGAGAAATCTTCATACACTTTTCCATAAAGGTTGTACTAATTAATTAACATACATTCCTGCCAACAGTATATAAGTGTTCCCTTTTCTCCACATCCTCGCCAACTTGTTACATTTGTCATTTTAGTAATAGCCATTCTTATTGGCATAAGATGGTAACTCACTATGGGTTTAATTTACATTTCTCTGATAATCGGTGATGTTGAGCAGTTTTTCTGGTTTGTTGGCCATTTGTATATTTTCTTTTGAAAAAGTTTGTTCATTTCCTTTACCCACTTTTTAATGAGGCTCTTTGTTTTGTTGTTGACTTATTTGAGTTCTTTGTAAATTCTGGAAATCAATCACCTATTGGATGCATGGTTTGCAAATATTTATTTTCTCCCATTTTGTATGTTGTCTGTTCACTCTGTTGAGGTGTTAGACATAAATTATTTGCCTAGACCAATGTCTGCTTTTCCCTCAGCTTTTTTCTAGTATTTGTGTAGTTTCAGTCTTACTCATTAGTCTTTGATTTATCTTGAGCTGATTTTTGTATGTAGTAAAAGATGAGTCCAATTTCATTCTTTTGCATTTGGCAATACAATTTTCTCCACACCATTTATTGAAAAGTGTGTCTCCTCACCAGAGACAGCCATCAAAGCCCACATGTCCCAGGAATGGGCCTGCCTCTGTCTCCCTGCCTGTTCAGTCATTGTCCAAAAGCAGCTTCCAGGAAGCATGGCCTCAAAAATGGATTTCAGATTGTAGCAGCTGGGGCCTCTGATCTTAGACAGCCTGTGAGCATGTTCCTTTGCCTGTCCCAGCACACACCTGCCATGCTCTCAAATGATCAAAATTCGTTTACATTCAAAGTCATAAAATGTTAGAATGATGCTTCCATGATCTTACTCAGATATCAGCAGTGTAATGGTTTTAAAAAAGGCATTTTCTCATTCAGGTTTTCCTAATCAGTAACATATTTAAATTAAGTTATTGTAGCCTGTATTTTTCACTTCCAGCTAAATATAGCTGTCTTCATTTTGAAGGAGAAAGCTATGCTAGTATTTAACCTGTCTGTTGTCCTGGCAGCTTGGAGTGGAGTTGGGAGAATTGCTGAGTGAGACTCCTATTGCCTCGAGTGAGAGGAGCTTGTACACATTCTTAATTTGCGAATTCGGTCTTTTTGCTAAAAAACATTGCTTGCCAATTATCTCAATTTATAATTCTCCTAAGATTGAATTACTCCATATCTCCAAATAACGAGCATGTTCCATTTGTTAGAGACACGTGCCTAAGTTTATTGCTTCAGGAATTGTCATTATTACTGTCCTGCCTCATGTATTTATCTAATATGTTAGATCATTTCCACCAGCATATAAGCATGCTCTAAAGCCTCCTGTGCTTAAGGCAAAAGTCATTCTTACACCCATGCTTCCTTCTAGCTAGTGTCCCATTTCTGTGGCCTCCTTTAAGAGTGAAGCCCTGAAACATCTGCCTCCTGCTCCTGTTCCCACTCCTTCCCTTTTCTTTTTCCCTTTAATTTGCCACAACCTGTCCACCATCCACCTGACACTGGCCTTGTCAGGGACATCATGTCTTCCATTGCCAAACTCAGGGGTTAATCTGGTCCCCATTTTATCCAACATCTGCATATCACAAAGCGTCACGTGATCACTGTCTCTTTCTTGAAACCCTTGGTTTGGTGCTGAGGGCACTATCCTTTTGCTGTATTTGTATAAATTTAAGTGGCGCAAGTGTAATTTTGTTACATGAATATATGGCATAATGCTGAAGCTTGAGCTTTTAGTATAGTCATCACCCAGATAATGAACACTGTACCCAATACGTAATATTTCATCATCCATCTTCCTCCTACCCGGCTCCTTCCGAGTCTCCAGTGTCTGCCATTCCACATGCTGTGTCCCTGTGTACACACTAGCCTTTTCTTTCCTTTCTCATTCCATAGCTGCTGCTTCTGGTTCTCTGTAATCCAGATCTGCCCCTCTGATTCAGGACTTGTTTACCCAGCTGAGCACTCAGCATCACCAGTATCTCTACTTGGCAATCTACTGGGCATCTCTAATTTGTGAATAAACCTCAACTGATGATCCCTCCTCCCCCCGCTCCCAGAACCAAACAACTCATTCCTTATTTCATTTTCCTCCTCTCGGTAAATGACAACGCTGTCCTTCTAGCTGCTGAGACCAAACACCCTGGAGTCATTTTCTACTCCTCCTTTTCTCTTATACCCTATGTCCAATGCGGCAGCACATTCTGATTCTACATTGTAAATATTATCCAAAGTCAGGCAGCTTCTCCTCCATACCACTGTTTCCTTCCCAGATTAAACCTTCATTGTGTCTCCTATTATCTCATATTGAAACAATCCCATTGCAGGGTTTTTGTAAAAGCAGTCTCTAACCCAGTGTGTGGCCCACACAGGGAGGAGCTGTGTTTCTCTGAGCTGTGACTTGTATTTGTTGAGCATGTACTGCACTCTGCTAGGATTTAGAGATCTTGTTTCTGCAAACATGCTCAGTCCCCACCGATAGGTACAGATGACATTGGGATGCCAGCAATTTTTTCTTTGAGGGACAACATTTCTCAGAATAACTGAACAGACCCCTGAGGAATAGGTTAAAGGGGTGGATCTTGAGCCAAAGCATGGGGTGGTGTAAAGTGAAGTTCATCGCCCCAGGTGTCATGTGCTGCAGATCCACAGATCACCTGATGGTCTGATAACAAACAAACAGGCAGCTCCTAGATCAGGTGAGCAGAGTGAGGAGGCACGGGTCAGAGGAAGGCTGCTGGTGTCTCCCTCCAGGCCTGTGCCGCTGAACATCCTTCTAATGCCACCATGATGACGAGTACAGTTAAAATCGTATTCAGTGATCCAGCTTAACAGCTTACTAACCATTACCAAATCACCCTGTTAAGGTGTCTAAACACTGACCGCAGTACCAAGCACATAATACCAGAGTCAATAGGTGGTATGAGACGTATGGCCATGATTACTAATGTCATTTCTTAACATGCTAAAGACATCCCTGGGCCTTCTGCACATGCTGTGGGGCATTCAAATAAATACTAAGCTGTTATTGGGTTATTGACGGTGCAAGAGATATGACCTAAGAAGAGAATCTAGAAATCTATAGCGGCTATGCTAGTTTTTTCATAAACTAACTCAGTTTTGCCCTGAGTTAGTTTATGAGATTCTGCCACAGTGAATGTAGTAGATGGACCACGTGCTAGAGGTTAGCAGGAATATTTCCCTGCTATGAGTTTGATGTGTCCTGTGTGTCTCCTGGTTTAGAAGATCATCACTTAAAATCTTGGGATTAAACTAAAGTTGTCAGTGTTTGAATGAATTGTGTCATTTTAGTGAGATTATCTACTTGTACCATGCAAATTAGGAGGTGAAATTCAAGCTCACTACCTCTCAACACATTAGGAGTCAGGAGAGCATTCAATAGAATTAGTTTTCTTCTCTGAAGTTAGGTGACTATGAATCACTTGATGTTGGAAGCTATTATCCTCAGCAAACTAATGCAGGAACAGAAGAGCCAACACTTATCAATGGGAGCTGAACAATGAGAACACATGGACACAGGGATGGGAACAACACTGGGTCTGTCGACGAGGGTGGGTGGCGGAAGGAGAACATCAGGAATAATAGCTAATGCATGCCAGGCTTAATACCTAGGTGATGGATTGATTGATAGGTTCAGCAAACCAGCATGGCACACGTTTACCTGTATAATAAGGTACCTGTACATGTACATCCTGTACATGTACCCCAGAACTTAAAACAAGTAATAATAAAAAAGAAGCTTCCTTGGCCATCAGTGTTAGGTGAGGAAAAGAGTGTGTCTCAGGTGTCCCACAGAGCAACAAACTCCCCACCCCCTGCATTCAGCTGGCCTTCTCACCTGTTTGCCTCCTAGAGTTTGCTGCTTCTTCAGTCTGACTGCATCTGGCAAGGCAGAGTGGGCAATGCAATTCAGACATGTTTCACTTAAGAGTATGCACTTTCCTGACCACTTGACCCTTATGTAATGTTATGACCATTGTCTAGTATAGTGACTACACATCATGATGTGGTGGATAAAAGAGTTCTGGCCCCGGCACCAGACAGCCTAGCTTCAAATTTGTCTCTGCTGTTTGACATTTAAAAAGGTTATGTAAAGCCAGGTGTGATGGCTTACACCTGTAATCCCAGCACTTTGGGAGGCTGAGGCAGGTGGATCACAAGGTCAGGAGATCGAGACCATCCTGGCTAACACAGTGAAATCTCATCTCTACTAAAAATACAAAAAATTAGCCAGTCGTGGTGCACATGCTGTAGTCCCAACTACTTGGGAGGTTGAGACAGGAAAATCACTTGAGACTGGAGGTTGCAGTGAGCACCATTGCACTCCAGCCTGGGCAACAAAAACAACCATCTGATCGTTGACAAACCTGAAAAAACAAGCAATGGGGAAAGGAGTCCCTGTTTAATTAATGGAGTTGGGAAAACTGGCTAGCAGTGTGCAGAAAGCAGAAACTGGACCCCTTCCTGACCAACCTTACACTAAAATTAACTCCAGATGGATTAAAGACTTAAACATAAGACCTAACACCATAAAAACCCTAGAAGAAAACCTAGGCAAAACCATTCAGGACATAGGCATAGGCAA
>NW_016108109.1:348398-356139 GCF_001604975.1 Cebus imitator | reverse complement strand
AAAAAAAAAAAAAAAAAAAAAAAAGAGGTTATGTAGCCTCTCTGATCCTTACTTTCCGGATTTGTAAATTAGGCATAATATAGCCACCATTTCATGGAGTGATTGTAGGAAATGAGTTAATATGAATAATTTGGAGCAGTAACAAGTATATTATACATTCATAATAATTATTAGCTCTTATTATCAATTATATACTCATCAGTAGTTTGTACAACGAAATGTTCCTACTACATCATTTATCAAGAGTCCTGGTCCAGCGAGCCGTTCCTCACTTAAGGAACTATTCTTCCCTTTCCAAGAATGGCCTACCTCTGGGACATGTCCCATCTAGCCAGAGTAAGGATAAGCTGGAAAAGGATAAGCAAATCTGGAATGAAATGTCTCAGGCTTATAATGATGTTTATTCACCTACTTATTTGGAAAATATTTCTTAAATGCTCTGTATACCCAGGTACTGGGTTAAGCACAGATGATACAAAGGAAATGAAGATTGGCAAGGTCTTAGCTGCCAGGAACAGGCCACGTGAACTATCCTGAATCCTTCTTGCAATAAGCCAGAGCACAAGTAAACTCAGTCCCTACCAGCAGGAAATTCAATAAAATGTAAATGGTGATTATTTTACTTTAAGAGGCAGGAATTAAAGGTGATTTTTAATTCTTCTTTTTCACTTCTCTGTAGTTTAGAAATACCTATAAGAATATATTACTTTGAAGAAAGCTTACCTGCATTTTTAAAAAACTTTTATAAGAAAAGAAAGCAATTTGCAACTTTCTGAAAATGGAAGTACAGACACAGAAGTGCCTAGTCAATAATCTAAGGTCCATATTTTGTGAAGATTTAAGGAAGGGGTGGCAAGACATAGGAAAAGTCATAAAAGCAGGTGCAGGTGGCAAACAAATGACCTCAGAGGCTGAGATTCCAGAGTGAGCACACCTGGCGGGTGAACGGCTGCACTGTAATGATTCCTTGCCAGGGCAGTGTGAAGAATTGATTGTCCTCCCCCACTGACATGGGGAGGGAAAGAAATGTTGGCTAAGCTAGAGGCAGAAGAGGAACTGATTTTCAAGCACTTACAGGGGTCTGCTCTACCCCATAGGAATGCTTTCAGCCCCTTCTGGCCCCTGTAGGAGGGACCCACAGCAGGTCAGACCTGACACCTGACCTCTAAATGAATGCCTGGCTCCACCCTGGTGTCTACAAGTCTTAGCAAAGAAGCTTTAACAGAGCACCATGAGGCCCAGAAACAACGAGAAAGCTCGTTCTCAGTGCTGCACCTTTGCTGTGACTAGCTCCGATCTCACACCCTAAGATCAGCGTCCTCATGTGTTACGTCTCGTCAGGTTTCCTGCTGCGCTGACCCTCTGGAACTCAGCCCTCATCTCCTCTCTCATAGTTGGAGATCTGGCCCCAGACCTCAGGTCTGAGGTTGCAGCTTTGCTATGAGCAAATGGACTTCTCAGGTGCTCTCCATTGGCTATACCGAATCTCTAAGAAGTGCCCCTAGAAAGTCAGAGAATTACCCTCTTGAGTTTGGAGGAGACCTGAAATAGGAAGATCAACTGGACTTGCAGAATTGTTCCAGACTGAATTATTCTCATGCAGCCAAACTATGTATATGAATGAGAGGTAGGTCTGTGCTTTGAGCCTGCCTCAAAGGTGTGATTGGTTTAAAATCAATTTTAACAGGATATACTTACACATCAATAAAAAGCACTCATTTTAAGAGCACAGTTCAATGAGTTTTGACAAATGTATACGCCCATGCAACCATTACAACACTTCCAAAGCAGAATATTTTTATCCCCAAAAGTTCCCTCATGCCCCTTTTTTAGTCAATTTTCCCAAGCCCTAACAATAGGCAAAAATTGACACACTTTCTGTCGCTATAGGTTAGTTTTGCCTCTCTTAGAATTTCAAAGAAACTGAATCATACACTACGCACTCTTTTGTGTCGAGCCTCTTGAGTTCAGTGTAATGTTTTTGCAAATCATCTGTGTTGTTATGTGGATCAGCAGCCTCTTTCTTTCTGCTGACGAGTGGAAATTCCATTTTCCGTTGCATGGATGTAACATAATCTGTTTTTCATAGTAGAGTCATTTGCTTACTATTACTGAGTTTTACAAGTTTTCTGTATTTATGTATTGTGACAGTCTCTCCCAGTGTATAGTTGTTCTTTTCATTATTTAAAGGTGCTCTTCAAGAAGCAGAAGTATCTAATTTGAATGAAATACAATTTATCAACTTTCTTATCTATGAAGTTTGTGCTTTTCATTTTGTCCAACATAAAAAAATAGCTCCTACTTAAACATCACAAAGAATTTCTTTTTTTAATTATACTTTAAGTTTTGGGGTACATGTGCAGAACATGCAGGTTTGTTACATAGGTATACACGGGCCATGGTGGTTTGCTGCGCCCATCACTCCGTCATCTACATTAGTTATTTCTCCTAATGCGATCCCTCCCTTAGCCCCCCACCCCCTGCTATTTACGTCTTTATTCCATTTTGAGTTGATTTTTGTATGCTATGTGTGATAGTAGTCCAATTTTATTCTTTGACATGTGAATATCCAGGTTTGTTAGCACCATTTATGAAGAAGCTGTTTTTTTTCCCAATTGTGTATTCTTAGCACCTTTGTCAAAAATCAATTGACCATAAAGGTGTTGATTTATTTCTGGGCTCTCTATTCTATTTTATTGACCTATTTGTCTGTTTCTATTTTTTTATGCAGTACCATGCTGTTTTAATTACCATCGCTTTGTAATATATTTTGAAGTCAGGTTGTGTGATGCCTCCAGCTATGCTCATTTTGCTCAAAATTTCTTCAGCTATTCAGGATCTTTTGTGATTCTGTATGCATTTTAGAATTGTTTCTTCTATTTCTGTGAAAAAAATGACATTGGGATTTTCATAGGAATTACACTGAATCTATAGACAACTTTGGGTAGTGCAGTAGTCAATTTTGCATTGCTATAAAGGAATATCTGAGGACTGGGTAGTATATAAAGGAAAGAAATTTATTTTGGCTCACAATTCTGCAGGATGTGGAAGAAGCATAGTGCTAGCATCTGCCTCTGGTGAGGGCCTCAGGAAGCTTCCAATCATGGTAGAATGTAAAAGGAGAGCAGGCATGTCACATGTCACATGGCAAGAGAGAGAGAGCAAGATAGAAGGAAGAAGGGGCCAGGATCTTTTAAACAACCAGATCTCACATGAATTTATGATTACCAAGCCATTCAGGAGGCATCAGCCCACTTGACCCAAAAAACTCCCAAATAAGCCTCACTTCCAACACTGAGGATCACATTGCAACATGAGATTTGGAGAAGACAAATATCCAAATCATATCGGGTAGTATGGATAGTCTCACAACATTAATTTTTCTAATCCATGAACATAGGCTATCTTTTCATTTATTTGTGTCTTCAATTTCTTTCATTAACATTTTATAGTTTTCAGTCTACAGCTCTTTTACCTTCTTGGTGAAGTTTATTTTTCAATAATAAAATAATTTATTACTATTGTAAATGAGATTATTTTCTTAATTTCAATTTTTACTAGTTTGTTGTTAGTGTTTAGAAATGCTATTGACTTGAATTTTTAAATTAAAGCTCTTTTTCATATCCTAAATACTTGCTTAAGTACACCTAATTTCACTTGGAGGGCTTACCTGTAGCTCTATTTTGTTTCATGACTATTTAGCAGAGATATGGGGATTTTCCTCAATTGATGCATGCTGAATTTAATCTTAGCATTTTCTTGGAATTGCTCTGTTAAACTTTGATTTTTCATAGTTGAAGGATTGGAGTGGTTTAACAATGCTCATTTCTTTAATAGAGCAAAGTTCAGATACTTTACCGAATTTTATTTTAGCATGAGTTTGTAGTGGGTGAAAGGGGTTATGTTTCCTTTGATTTTGTGCATTTCTTTTATCTTATAGGGCCTTCAAATTTTCCCCTTTCGTCTCTTCCCTTTCTCCACCAAATTACCAAATGTCATGTCTCTCCCCAAAGTTATGCATTTTGAGGACTGCCACTTCAATTCATGCATACATTTAAATACCTTGTGAATAATTCAAACACTTTTTGTATTTTCAGATTAAGGATAGAATAGGTCTTTCTGGAAATGATTTTAGATCAACCTTAGGCCCAGGAATAATCCCCTTCTTTCCTCTTCACTGACTGTTTTTATTGGGTTTTGTTTCCAAAAAAAAGTTTTGAAGCAGGGTCAGGGGGCAGATTAGAGGAGGACATGAGAGATTGAACACTGAAATTTGGTATCCCACCCTTATTTATCCTTAGTTATATTGAATTTTGGTGATTTTCTGTCTTCAAATTGTGCTGACAGTGTGGCTTTGTTTACTTTTCCTTTCTTCTTGTTCTCCATATTTTCCAGAGAAAAACTGGGGGAAGGGGTCCTAGACTGTGGCCATCATCTTCAACTGTCCAGGCATTTATTACCTTCTTAATTCTACTTACTTCTGCTTAAATTTATTGTCTTTATTTTTTGATTTCTACAGTTGAAATAATCATTTATTTATAAATTTTTCTATTTATACGTTACACATTTTGTTCTACAGATTGCTTTACCTGCATTCCTGTAATTTCTGTATATTGTATTTTTCATTTAATGCAAACTATTCTCTACCTTATCTTGTGTGTTTTTTCCGCTAGAGGCTATTTAGAAGTATCTTGTTTAATTTCCAAATAGTGAATGGATTTGTCAAATATGTCCTTGTTATTCTATTTTAATTCCATTTGATTCAGAGAATATATTCTTAAATGATTTAATTCATTTACAGTTTATTGAGCTACATTTTATGTTCTGGAATAGGGTCTATTTTAAATAGTTCATGTACATTTGGAATTATATGTATTTTGTCATTTTTAGGTAGAGAGTAGCATAAATATCAACTAAATCAGACTGGAAGGCAGTGCAGTTCATGTTTTCTATATTCTTACTGATTTCCTCTCTACTTGTTCTACCAAAGACTAAGAAACAAGTGTTAGCATTCCCAACTACAACCGCCGATATGTTATTTCTGTTTTCAGTGCTTTCAGCCTTTGCTTTGTGTACTTTGAAGCTCTGTTATGTGCTTTATACCTTTAGGATTGCTTTATACCTTTAGAATTGCTATGTCCTCTTAATGGATATACTCCTGTGTCCTTAGGCCGTGTCCTTTACCCATAGGAGTGTCCCTTGTTCTGAAGATTACTTTGTGTGATATAATTATTACCAGTTCAGCCTTCTCATAATAACTGCTTGTGCAGTATTTTGCTCATCTTGTCTCATTTTTGCTTCTATCTTATTGCTATATATTTATACAGCGTGCCTTGTAGATGATATATAATTTGTTTTGCTTCTTTATGAATCTAAGTTTTCTGCCTCTGCCTTTTAAATGGAGCGTTTTGGCTATCTACCTGCAATGCAAATAATGTTGGATTTAAATCTACCACCTTTCTATTTACTCATTGCCCATATACTTATCTGTTTCTTGCCTAATTTTGGATTAATCCAAAATTACCCTACAGGGACTGGGAGACACGGGTGGGAACCTGGCTCTCTTCCCGCAAGCCCCCTCTCCAGCGTCCCAACTCCTGGCGGTGCACTAGCGGCGGCTGGGAAAGTCCTCTCCGAAAGCGTGAAAGGGGATTGGAGGAGGTTTTTATTTCCCTTTGTGCGAGTGGCTAGGGCGGATCGGAGCTGCCCGTCCGGGACCTTGGGATTCGGGCTCCCAGCTGAACCGAGAGGAGCGCGACAAAGAATGCGTCCCGCCGAGGTCACAGTCTCCGCGCCGCAACTTTGCTCACGACGCCCGCGCCCCTGGGGAGCCCGCCTGCTGCGCTGAGAACCCAGGAGTCCGGGCTGGGCGAGGGGCCGGGAGCGTCCGCAGGCGGCACTGGCCCCTATTTTCGGACCCCAGGACGGGACCCTGTAGCTTCCCGGAGGCTGCGGGCTGCTGAGCAGAGCCAGGGAACCGCGCTGCCCGCGAGAACTCCACGCTCCTCCGGGGATGCAGCTCGCCCTGGCCCCCAGCGCGCGGCGTTCAGGGCCCTGCGGGGTGCCCCTTCCCCCGCGGTGCTTCCCCAGCCGGGCTGAGGTGGGCTTGTCCTCCTCCCTCCTCTGTCGCCTCGTTTTTCTCCTCCTCGTTCACCTTTTCCTTCCCTCTATCCATCCAGAGCCCCGCCACAGGGCGCACCTGATCTTTCTCCTCTTTCCCCGCTCTTCCTTTCCTCCTCCTCCTCCTCCCTGGGGAAAGGGGCCCGGAGAAGCGCATGTGGGGGTGCCTCTGACAGTGGCCGGATTGGGGGTGACAGGCGCCCAAATGGCCAAGTGGCTATGGGACTACCTGAGCTTTGGCGGTCGGAGGCCCCCTCCGCAGCCGCCCACCCCGAACTACACCGAGAGCGACATCCTGAGGGCCTCCTGGGAGCAGAAGGACCTGGACTTCGAGGACCACTATGAGGACGCGGAGAGCCACTTGGAGCCGGACCGCGCGGGCCCCGGGGACTCCAAGAACCCCGGAGATGCCAAGTATGGCTCTTTCAAGCACCAGCTCATCAAGGTGGAGGCTGCGGATATGGTCAGAGCCAAGACCCTTCTGGGCGGCCTCGAGGAGGAGGAGCGTGGCTGGGCGGCCCCGGGAGATTGGGTGGAGGGGAGGCTCAGGCTGGGCTCCCTGGATCGTGGAGAGCTTGTTTTATGTGTGATCACAGGGGGGACCGGAGCACCAGACAGGCCCTTCCCAGTCCTCCAGCCTTCCACCTGCTTGGGGAGGTCTATTTTGTTTTGTTTTGTTTTGTTTTGTTTTGTTTTGTTTTGTTTTGTTTTTTGTTTGTTTGTTTGTTTTGAGACACAGCCGAGTCTCCCTCTGTTGCCCAGGCTGGGATCTTGGCTCGATGAAACCTCTTTCTCTCGAGTTCAAGCGAATTCTCCTACCTCAGTCTCCCAAGTAGCTGGGATTATAGGTGTGCACTACCACCCCCGGCTAAGTTTTGTATTTTCAGTAGAGACGGGATTTCACCGTGTTAGCCAGGATGGTCTGGAACTCCTGACCTCAGGTGATCCTCCCACCTCGGCCTCCCAAAGTGCTGGGATTATAGGTGTGAGCCACTGAACCTGGCCGATATCTGTCCCTTTTCAATGCATATTGCTGGCTGTCCTCCTGCCTCTCTGACCACCCTGCCTGGTCTCTGGGTCCTCCTCCTCCATGGCCATCCCCACGCCCCCCCAGTCCCCTCCCCTCATAACCCCTTCCTCTTCGAACCTGCTGGGACCTTCCTAAAACAGATTTGAGTGAGCGGCTCCCCTGCTGGGCACGTAAACATCCTCCCTGTGATTCTGCCCTTCCCACCACTATGTTCCCATTTTGCAGAAGTGGAAACTGAGGCTCGCAGAAGAGCAGTGACTTCCCCAAGGTCTCACAGGGCTCTAGCTTACTAAGATTTGAACCCAGGCCACCAGGAGCACTAGCTCATGCCTGTAATCCCAGCACTTTGGGAGATTGAGGTGGGAGGATTGCTTGACTCCAGGAGTTCAAGACCAGTCCGGCTAACAGAGTGAGACCTTGTGCCTCCAAGAAAAAAAAAAATCAAATTAGCCAGTTGTGGTGGTGCACACCTGTAGTCTCAGCTACTCAGGAGGCTGAGGCAGGAGGATCACTTGAGCCTAGAAAGTCAAGGCTGCAGTGAGTCATGATTGAGCCACTCCACTCCAGCCTGGGTGACAGAGCGAGACTCTG
>NW_016108109.1:345674-347658 GCF_001604975.1 Cebus imitator | reverse complement strand
TTTTTAATACAGATGGGGTCTCACTATGTTACCCAGGCTGGTCTGAAACTCCTGGGCTCACTCGATCCTCCTACCTCAGCCTCCCAAAGTGCTGGAATTACAGGTGTGAGCTATAGCACCCAACAAAAGGAAGACATTTTTGGAGCAAAATAATTGAGGTAGGGACCCTGTCATTTAACTCACCACTCAGGCTTATGCTGCCAGCCCCCCCCCCCGCCCCGAGTCATTTGCTCGCTCATTGTGTCTTCCTGTACTCACATATGTTTATGTAGAGCCTTCTAGAAAGATCACGGGGAGCATTCTCCCCACTCACCTAAGTATACTGCCTTTCTTTCTTGCTTTCTTTCTTGCTTTTTTCTGAGACAGAGTTTTGCTCTTGTTTCCCAGGCAGGGCTAATTTTTTGCGGATGAGGTTTTGCCATGTTGCCCAGGCTGGTCTTGAATTCCCGGACTCAAGTGCTCCTCCACCTTGGCCTCTCACAGTGCTGGGGTTACAGGTGTAAGCCACTGCAGCTGACCATTATTGTATGTAATAAGGATATGAGTCCTGGTTTTCTTTTGCTACAGGTTTGTTTTTCTTTTTTAAAAAATCATTCTACAGCTGTTATTCATTCTACGGAAATCAAAATCGTCCCTGTATTTGAATTTGTCAGTCTTCTCTCCTGTGGTTTCTTTCGTTACTTCTAAAAACATTTTAAGGTTATGAGGATTTAAAGTTCTGATACTCCCTGACACTGTTTAAAGGTAGTTGGAGAGGATGAAAGTGAACCAGATAAATGAGTCTCTTCCAGCCCCGGTGACTGTGACAAGCCAGCTTGTTGACCAGGACAGGAATGCATCTGTGTGGCTGGTGTCTCATATAGCTGGGTGAGGGGCCGAGTGGGGACGTCCAGCTCAAGGCCGGGGCCAGCCCTCAGTCCTGGGGAAATGATCAGGTGGATCTGATTTGCTGAAAAACAGGCCACCTCCTCATATTGGCTTTCCTTTTAGCTCTAGCCGGCCGGTCCTTGGGCTGAAACAATGCTGCAGAGCCCCGGCAGTGTGGTGCCAGAATGTGAAGACGGCGTCTGGCTTTGGGCCGGTGAAGCATTGCTTGCAGACCGCTTGGAACAAGCGGACAGCGGTGAGTGGCCGCCGCCCTGCGTCCCAGTCCCAGCACTCCTCTGGGGTCCTGTTAGAGCAGCTGTAATCCACTGCCATATCGACAGGGCACTTTCTCTTGCCTGGTTTTGTTTGCTTCTCACTGTGACCCTGTGTGGGAGGGGAGACCTATTTGTGAGTGTACCCATTTTCCAGCAGAGGAGATGGAGGCCCAGAGAGGTTAATGTTTCACTCCCCTGAGGCTGCCTGGTTGCTGTGGCAGACAGGATGAGGTCCTCTGTGCCTGCTGCTCCGTGTGCCCCATGCTGCCTCCCGGACCTCTGTGCAGATCCCACTTCTCACCCTAGACAAGAGGCCAGTGGGTTGGCAGTGCCCATTCCCAGCACTGTGCACATAGGCATGTCTCTGTCCTTGGTCACTCACTCCAAAAAGTACATGACGAGCTTTTCAGGCACTTTCTGCCTGTTTGATATTTTGTTCTCTCCTCACTCCTCTCAAACAGGCAAACCACTGATTGAAATCCTGGAGTGTGGTTGCCATTTAAATTGGATTTCCAGCTCTAACTGCACTGGAGAAGCTAGCACTGATTTTTCACCTAAATGATGCAAAATACAGCATATTAATGTGGGAGGTTGGTCTAAGGCGACAAGCCTTGGGTGCCTTCCTCACGGTCCTGAGCCCTCTCGGGAGACGCCCTGCTGACCGTGCCAGCTGAATGCAGAGCTGCTGCCCTGGGCTCACTCAGGGCTGTGCCGGCCATCATGTGGTACGGGCTATGTTTGAGCAGACTTTGAGTTCTAAAAAACTTGTCAGTGGCCGCTAGTGCTCCTGCAGTAAGAGAAGAAAACTTAGCACCATTCTTTTTTTTTTTTTTTTTTTGAAA